>NC_057804.1:1768377-2012196 GCF_018294505.1 Triticum aestivum
ATGATAAAACTAGTTTCTTTTTCGTTAGAGGTCGGCCTCAAAGTAGCGACTGCTTGCCTACACCACCACCATCTATGGCTGAAAATAGTTGATTAAGCAAAGTTGCTATTAAAGTATGCCAAATCCTTGGTGTACACGAGGAGAAAATAGTATTTCAACTGTTGTATATAGTCACTATACACACTTTCCCTTTTCATGCGAGAACAATTCTTGCCCGCCGACGACGCAATTTGCAACGGAAATGGTTTAGAATTTGTATAATATTAGTAATGTAGGAGAAATCTTTTATGCCGTTATACATCGAATGACCAGGCGTTCTTTTCCACGTGGATGCTTTGAACTCAGCTGGGACCCGGTTGTGAGGTCTATGGGACCCAACCGCGAGTATGCATTTTTCAGTAGTTTTATTCTAGGGAGCTATTTTTTAGGGAGTAATAAACTGCTTGGCTAACTACCAACTAATTGCGTAATTGGTTTCTATTTGCAAAAAAGAGAGTAATTATTTCTCCCTTGCAATCTCGTCTATGAACAACCGAAGGAAATGATAATGCATTTTCAGAAGATATAAAGGAAAACGATACTCCCTCCAATCTACAAGGTTATACTAAGTCTGCGACAAGTAGTATGGATCGAAGGAGTAATTCATTTTGCAACATTTAAGTTTCCCTCCATAGTTCTTCTTTTGAATAATCATTCCATATACAAAAAGAAAAAAAAAGGAAAAGGAAGACCATATGTTAAAACTATTTGTCTTTTTTCTTGCCATTCTCAAACTAATGACCGATGGCGTACCTTTTCTTTTCTGGTCAGAATAGTTCTTGCCCACTGATGACGTAAACGCAATTTTAAATAGAAATGCTTTATGATACAGCAGCAGCAGCAGCAGCAGGAACAACAACAACAACAACAACAACAACAACAACAACAACAAAGTACAAATCTTCTATGTCGTTATACATTGAATGATCAACGTACGATTGCACATGGATGCTTTGAACTATATTGTTCCGTTACGTGAGACGGTGGAACAAGGCCATGAGGTCTACAAACATGTCATATTTTCATCTTCTTATGTGCTGGGATCCGGCCATGGGTAGAAAATTTTGTAGTTTTTGTTATAATTTTTTAAAATTTAGCTTCTGTTATAGTGGGAGGCATTTTGTAGCCGGGGGAGCTACCTACCAGGCAGCTAATCGAGTAATCGGTCCCTTCATCGCAATCTTGTCGATGAAGATGTCAATGTGGTGGACACCCAGAGAAAACAATAAATGAATTTTGTTTCCGCGGACATGAATGGCAACCAATAATGGATTTTGCAATATTTTAGGTTTCCCTCCACATTGCCATTTCTTTTGAATGAAGCATTATTGCATTGCATATACTCCTACCAAGGAAGGAAATGAAATGAAAAAGGAAAGGAGAGGGGAGAAAAATCGTGTCTTTTGTGCAGCTCCGTCCGTCCAACCAAAATCGTTGCTTGACTTGCTTCGACTCCACCTCCCACCTCCGTTGGTTGCCTCCGTCCCCTCCGACCAAACCCCAATGCCTCGCCGCGGCCGCCGATGGCCGACGCCCCGCCGCCCGTGACCGCGCCGCGCCGACGCCCCCGCAGAGAGCCGTCGGAGCCCCGGAGCGAGAGCGACTGGGAGGAGGGATCCAGCAGCAGGGAGGGCTCCCCGGGCGCCGACAGCGCCGACGGAGACGCCGTGCGCCGCGCCGCGCGCCGCTGGAGCGACGACCACCCCGCGCGGATCTCGGCCACGCCCGCCGACGCCGGCTGGTGGCTCGGCGAGATCGAGCGCGAGCGGGTGCGCCTCGTCCGGGACTGGGTCCAGGTCCAGGTCCAGATGGAGGCCGCGCGCGACCGCGACCAGGGCGCTGACGACCCGCCGCACCCGCCCCCGTCCCCCGCGGCCGGCCCCCGGATCCGCGGCCGCCAGGCGAGGCTCGAGCTCGTCATGCGCCTCGCCGCCGACCGCCACGCCGAGCTCCAGCGCCTCTCCCTCCGCCGCGCCGTCTCCGGCTTCCCCCACCGCAACCGAATCCACGTGCGTCGCCGCATCAGCGCACTGTTCCATTAGCTGTAGCACGATTGCTCATTTCTTACTAGAGATTTTTCCAACCACCATAGGCGCTGCTCCGGGGAAGGTTTCTGCGGAACGGCGGCTTGCCGGAGGAGGAGAGGAGGCAGCCGTCGGTGGCCGCCAGGGAGCTCGGCCAGCTCCGGCAGCGCCACCCCGTCTCGGGCCTCAGGTCAGCAAGCTCCCTTCTTTATCCTTGCTGCTGCTGCTGCCCATGCTTAGTGGATAACAGCAATAGCATTCCATTTATTTTCCTGGAAAGGATTTATGCAAGCGAAATTATTGAGTTTTTGGACTACTGATTGACGCGTCATTGTCGGAACATCCTGATTCTGTTGCTTTGGTTGGAGGAGGTCCATCTTACATATGGAGTGCCCATGCATGCATGATTCTTAGTGGTTAGTTGTACTGATGCTGATACCGCTACAGTTCGATCATTTTGTTTACGCTCCGTTTTGCTGATATTAGTCTCAATCAACATATGATGGTCGGAGTAATGATGCTTATATGATGCCCAAATGAATGACAAGGTTCCAATAACAGAGCAATCGATGATGTTAAGCAAGCATTTACTCGCTAAACTCACAAATTTTGTTTTTGTCCTGTTTCATAATGGTTACCTGGAGATACAATCTAAATGAAGTGCGTGAATTTTTTCTTCATCTGAAGTGAAATGCTGTAATCTCATACGCGAGTTGGGGACCGATTTAGCCGTTGCACTTATAATGTACTTGCATGAATGTTCTACTGTGAACTAAAAGCGTTCCCCTTCAGATTGGAGAATCTCGTACGAGGTCAAGCAGCTAGCCGGTCGGATTCATCTTCAGCTCAGACTGTTGAGCTCTCAACCATTGACCATTCTGAATCAAGCCGTACTGCTTCTTCTGAAGATACCCAGGACACACGTCAACAGGCAAACGATAATGTTGGTCTTCAGCGGATTGGAGATGCAGCAACAGGGTCAGATTATGGAAGCAATGCTCCGAGTATTGCCGAAGGATTGTCCGAGCCTCATAGTCAGGAGGAGGGTTGGCAGGAAGATTTGGAGGTGGTGGAGAGAAGAAGAGACTGGGATCAGTTTTCCCATGCTATTACTACTACTGGGGAAGGATCTGAAAGAAACTGGATTGAAATTGCGGACAGCAGTTCATCATCGTCTGATGAGAGGACAACAGAGGCCGGAGATCATCAAGGGGCCTCGTATCTTCTGGAAACAAGTGATGAGTCCACAATTAGTGATACTAATCTTCCTGAAGCACATGAAGAGCAGCTTGACAGTAACCATCTCCCCGAAGCGCTTGAAGGCAATAATCATCTCCAAGAAGCACGCGGAGAGTGGAACAGGGAGGGTAATGATCCCGCAGAAGTGCGTGATGAGTGGCACAGTGGCGGTCATTTTCCAGAAGTAAATGAAGTGTGGCATGACGACGATGAGTCCAATGGGAGTGCGCATAACTGGCATGACGATCATTCAGAGCAACCCGTTGACCAGGAGTCTACGCTTATCAGAAGAGTTAATACATTTACCCCTGGTGATGACGATAATGTGTACAGCACAGAACTAAGGGAGCTTCTAAGCAGGTTTTTCTTTCTTTTCTTTCTTGTACCAAGAGGAGCTCAGCACCAAAAGCGACTTATTATTCAGTATGTACGTACGTAGTCTAAATTAACGCTGATATATGCATTGTTCAATAATTCTGCAGAAGGAGTGTTTCTAATCTTCTTGATAGCGCTTTCCGTGAAAACCTAGACCGGCTTATCCGGTCATACGTTGAACGGCAAGGTCGTGGTCCTCTCTCTTTGAATCTGCAAGGAACACCTGCGGTAGCAGCAGCAGCACCTGACCCGCAGGAGCAAGGTCAAGAAGAGCAGCAGCATGGCGATGACGACGAGGAACATCAACTTCTTCGTGATGCTGCAAGTGTTAGGCCTCGCTTAGTGATTCCACCTCCACCTATGCCTCCTCGTCAACCACTTTGGCATTCGGAGTTGCATCATAACAACTGGATGAGACAGAACATAAACCGTTCCGATATCGTGAGCTATTCTCTTTGACATTCTTATTACTACACGCAGTTTTATTCACTTTTTAATTTCTTTTGCTGCATTAGAAAATGTGGTAAAAGGGGGAAGTTCCAACTATCCCAAATACCAATTTGTTAGGAAGAGGAGATATAATGTATCTAACCCCACCCCACCCCCTCACGCCCGACTTGGGCAGAGATAAATGATTGAGAGAAGTGCGGGGACTGAGACTTAGGTAGAAGTGAGGCACCTGCGGAGGCCTGCCTCGAACATGGGTGGGCGAGCTCACAGGCGTGCGCTCTAGCCAACCGAGCCCTGCTTGGTTCTCGTTTGCATTAATTTGGACTATTTTATTTGCTGGCATTTAAAAACGTGGTTAAAGGGGGAAGTTCCCTCCCTTGACTGTACATTTTGTTTAGGTAGAAACGAGGCACCTGCAGAGGCTGCGCCTTGGATGCGGGTGGGTGAGCTTGCAGGCATACGCTCTAGCCAGCCAAGCACCGCTTGGTTCTTGTTAGCTTTAATTTGGACTATTTTGTTATAGATAATTGGATTTACAGTGACTTCCCTTCTTTGTAAGATTGATGCGAGAACATTTTAAGTTTTTTAGGTCAGTTTTGCAGGCTATATATCAAAAGCTAAAGGCATATAATGTTTCTTGTGGTTTGCTTCTGCAGGAATGGGAGGCTATTAGTGATTTGAGGGCTGATATGGCTAGACTTCAGCAAGGTATGGGTCATATGCAAAGGATGTTGGAAGCTTGCATGGATATGCAGCTTGAGTTACAACGTTCTGTGAGGCAGGAAGTTTCCGCGGCCTTGAATCGCTTCATTGGGGAGCAAGGTTAGTAACTCCTGTTTTCCTTATGGTGGATCCTATGCTAATTTACTAATTTAGAAAGGAAGACATGGCCTGGGCATGCTGGGTCTGCTCTTGTACTTAAACGACGATTGTACCCTGAATGCCGATGTACGTGGTGTCTCAGGGGAACCCAAGGAGACCATCGACGATGGATCGAAATGGATGAATGTGAGGAAAGGCACTTGCTGTGTATGCTGTGATACTCCGATCGACTCTCTTCTGTACAGGTTGGTTTTCTATCCATTATTTTTGGGTGCAAGCTGTGGAAACCTATGATTGGTTATTATTATCATCCAGTAGTGCTGAGCATGATTTTCGTGGGTGGCGCAGATGTGGGCACATGTGCACGTGCTCGAAATGCGCGAACGAGTTGGTTCGAAGCGGAGGGAAGTGTCCGCTGTGCCGCGCACCCATTATTGAGGTGATCCGAGCTTACTTCATCATGTAACTAGATGGTACGTAGAATATACGAGGAGGAAAGGAAGAGGAAAGGCGATGGAAGCTTTCTCTTGCAGCAAAGGATAATATAACCTGGACTATGATATGATGATGATGATTGTTCGATTTTTTTTGGACACATTGGTTGGTTGGTTGGTTGGTGTGGGTGTGTGTATAATCCTTGGTCTCGCCAATGTGTCAGTTTCCCCCCTCCTCTGATGTAGTGTAAGTACTCCCTCCGTTCGGAATTACTTGTCGCAGAAATGGATGTATCTGGACGTATTTTAGTTCTAGATATATCCATTTCCGAGACAACTAATTCCTAACGGAGGGAGTATATGTGTTTCTTGGGTGGTCTTCACTGATTTTATTCATGGGTTTTTTCTTCTTCTTCTTCTTCTTGCAAACAAAGTTGACCTGGTGAGATTGCTCAGCACTCTCGAAACAATTATTGATGCCTTACATAACATGGTCCTAATAATCGTGCTGAGATGAAATGGAATTCATGTTTGGGTGGAGAAGAACATCGTCCTATAAGCGCGCTTTGTCAGGATGAATAATTCTTGGTTGCCTGACATTTTTCACACAAGCAATTTGCATAAGAGGGCCTGAGGATCCATTTACTTGTTTGTTTGTTAAATTGGAAACCATTCATTTGGATCTATTTACACAGGAGGATCTATTTACTTGTTTGTTTATAAAACTGGAAACCATTTGGATCTTTTTTGTATGTTCTACTGTACTTTGCAAGTGATTTTGAAGGACCAACATAAAAGTTTCCTTTCCTGTGACAAGCACAATATGCAACTAATCGTCCAGACTTTCATCTAAACCTCAAATAGATTCTTTGGAAAAACCAAACCCCCGCTGCATGCCTCTTTCTCGTGGCCGCCCGAAACTCACCCTCACTATATCTTCTAGGCAAAGATCGACGACCCATATTTTTCCTAGTCCAGAGGGCGCCATATGCAAAATTAGTCTTCTCATGCATATACATACCTACCAGGCATAATATAGCGGCGACAATGGTCCTTTAGTGGTCCATGGATTTCGATGCGATTTGTATTATGTCTGAGGTGTCTTGTATTTCCGGTGAATCTTTATAATAGAGATCCTTTTTTGCAAAAAAGAAAAAAGAAATTGACAAGTCAAATTTGAAGAGTTGGTTGGACACCTCACGGCTATAATGATTCTTTTTATCTTCTGCTACCTCTGCCAAGCGGGCCCCACACCTCGGTGACCGACGGGCAGTAAAAAAATAAAAAGCGAGGCCCCAGCTTCACTTCCAGCACACGAGTGGAGTGGCGAGCCATGGACACTCCTGCCGCCGCTCCGCCGCCGCCGCCGCCATTCTCCGACGCATCCGACGCGACCTCCTACTCCGACTCCGGCTCCGGCTCCGGCTCCGGCGGGTTCGTATTCCTGCACCCTCCTTCCTCCGGCGAACGATTCCTCCCCCTTCTACGCCCCTAGATAGATTAGATTAGATTAGATTAGAAATAGATAGATCTCTGATGCGTCTGCGGCTGCAGGTCCGGCGACAGCGAGGAGGAGGCATCCTCGAGGGTGTGGGATTCACAAGGTACATACTTTTCCCCCTCCCTCCCTCCCTCCCTGCCACAATCTTCTCTACCTAATGGGATTCCTCATCCCTCCCTTTATGTACCTAATAATGGGGCTATAATTCAGTTCAACTTCATAATATCATTCATTCATTCTTTACATAAGATAAGATGATGCAAAATTCACTTCATAGCAGCACATTTTTTGCCCCCCTACCCACCCATTGTCATGTGCGGTGAGGAGATTGATTTTCTCCCTGTATCTGACTTCTGACCTTGGGCATGGGGCTTCGATGGTCTTGCGATATTTCTATGGTTTCGCTCCCGCGTCGTCGTCGTCGTCGTCGTTGCCAACGTTTCTGCCTGTTCCTGCGCAGATTTACGCGCCCAGGCGGAGCGTAACGAGGAGCAGCTGCTGGCCGCGATGTCGGTCGACCCTGCCCGCCTTCCGGCTCTCAACGATGTGCTCCTCGAGGTGTATGCCGTGCTGCGCCCCAAGCCCGCCGACTACGAGCAGCGGAACGCCTTGGTTGATGTCTTCAGCAAGATGGCAACCAGAATCTTTGGTACTACTATAAGAGATGATATAATTTTTACCCCTTCTTACTAATAATGTAGTCACTGAACTGAATAGCATGTTGAACTTGGCTCGCAGGAAAGAGAAAGATAATGTCATCATAAATTTTACTCTCTTGCTATAAGAGTAGTATTCGTCGTCGGTTATGCTCTTTGTATTTGAGTTTTTTCGAATGCTCTCGTTACTCGTTACTGTAATTTGCTTACTTTTAACACTTGTCACTGTTAGAAAGAAAGGTGCATAAGCACAGTCTATATGGTGCTGTTAAGAAATAGATAATGTCACAGGCTCGCATTTTAAATATTCTAGGGTGACATCAGCACAGACCGATATTCATATCAATATGTTCCACCGTATAGCTTAGCAGGTGTTGTTCTGATTATTGCTTGCCCATTTGTCTCTTACATGCATGCTGATTTGACCCCTCTTAACAAATCATTGCAGGTAACGACAATGGGTTTCCAGTCGTGCAGGCATTTGGGTCATTCACAATGGATTTATTTACTCCTAAAAGTGACCTGGATCTCTCTGTCAACTTTAGTGCAGAGATTGAGGATCAGTGTCCTCGCAAGAAAAAGATGAAAGTTGTCAGGAAATTCGCCAAAGTTCTATACTCCCTTCAAAGTAACTATTTCCTTAAGCTGAACATTTTTTGAACTAGTCTCCTGTGCGTCCATTGATCGGTTATAAACTTTCAAGCTCTTCACTCTGCATTCTTGTGTGGTTTTATCTTCATCAACGCCAAGTATCACCCACTCTTATTGAGAAAAGAACTTGATACTGAAAACTCTGTAGAATGCTTATATGTACGTACCAAATCTTCAAGTGGCCACAAAATCTCATAAAAGGAGGAAAAACAAAAGGACATCGCAATATGAATTACAGTTTGGGCCTTGACAGCATAGCTTGTTTTTGGTCATACCATGTTATTTTACCATAGTTTGTTCAGAGTTTGTATAGATAAAGGAAACAACCTTATGTTCTCAATTTCAGGGGACGGAATTTACTGTGGAGTTTTACCTGTTGTAAGTGCTAAGGTGCCTATTGTGAATGTTATTGATCGGGGAACTGGCATCGAGTGTGATATTACGGTTGAAAACAAAGATGGCATGACAAGATCGATGATTATCAAATTGATTTCTTCACTTGATGAAAGGTTTCAGATACTAAGTTACTTGGTAATGTATCTTCATTTGATCATTTTCCTAGGTGGGGTAACATACCAATGGTTGTTGGTTATTCTGAAGCTATGTGACAACAGTAACTCCTGGTCTTGGTTTTTCTGTTTATGCTGCAGGTTAAGACCTGGGCTAATATACATGGTGTGAATAGCCCGACAGCGCAGACAATGAGCTCGATGTCAATCATTTCCTTGGTTGCTTTCCATCTGCAGGTACCAAGAATGTATTCATTTTATTTAGGTTCTATTATTACATCACAAGTAATTAAACCCCAAGTCTCTGGTTTGTTTTGACTAGTGACTGTTGACAAGTCACTGCATATCTGGACTTGGATTTCCTTTTCCTAACATCTTAGTGAGTGGTAGCTCAGCAGTCTAGGTGTTTAATACTACTTTGATTTGTTTATCTGATTCTTACTGCTTTTACAATGGGCAGCGCAGACCCGCCATCCTCCAATATTACCCGCGTTCTCTGCCTTGTTAAAAGGTCTGTCTTGTTACCTTTTCTTCTTCAGCTGCTGTATCTTTTTACGCAGAAAGGATGATGAGATAACTATCTTGTTTTGGCCCCTTGCAGATGGTTCAGATTTCGCAAGTGTTGAGAAGAACATCTCGCTCTTTAAGGGGTTTGGGAGCACAAATAAAGAATCGGTAGCTGAACTTTTTGTAACACTGATGAATAAGGCGAGTAATTTTTATATTCACTTTCCATTCTATTATATTCATTTTTGCTGTGTAAGTTATGTTCATCATACTTAAATAATGCCTTACAACAACACATTTACTTCAGCTGTTTTGGATTATATTATCGCCCTGCAGCTACTATCAGTGGAGAGTTTATGGGAGCACGGGCTCTGCGCTAGCAATTTTGAAGCATCGTGGATCTCCAAGACCTGGAAGAAAGGAGTTGGTAATCTAAGTGTAGGTATTCTGCACATTGACTAGTACTGCTAATAGGTAACAGAATGCCATCCAGACACATTGTGCCCATTATCATTATTATTTCTCTGGTCTTTCTCATCGTATAGGTTGAAGACTTCTTGGACCGGTCGCAGAACTTTGCGAGGGCGGTAGGGAAGACGCAGATGCAGAAGATCTGCACATGCCTTGTAGTTTGCGCTTCGAACCTGACAGATTTCATGAAGGGCCACATCGACGCGTCGAAGCTCAAGACCCGCCTGTTTGGGCGCCTTAGCCCCGACGATCTGGTCAGCAGGCCTCGTCTGAGACGCGGCAAGAGGGATCTTAGCCCGGAGGGCAGACGTGGGATCCAACAAGAGAGGACTAAGCGTGCTGCGCGCCATGAGGAACCGGCGCACCAAGCTAATGCTACGCCCAGCACTGCTCGTGTTGCCACGGTTATGCGTCCCGTTCGACATTGTCGGTTCCTGGGCATCCAGTCTAGTGGTGGCGCGCAGTTTGCGTGCAAGCCATGGTGGCCCTTTAGGATCGTCCCTTCAGGATACGGCTATGGGTTATCCGTCCGGTTGCCTCTGAGAGCCCCCCACCCTGGCCCAGGAATATTGGGGCGAGCCCCGGGTGATCTGATACGCTCGAATAGTGGAATTCTGCTGCCGAAGCAAGGCCCGCTTCTCCCGACGCCATTGCGGGAAAGGTCTGCCGGCACGCGTCGCACGGGCAGCGGTAGAGACGAGCAGCTCCATCCAGCGCAGTGAGCAGAGGGACGGTGGAGTTCTTGCTGGTGTAGGAATGGGTTTTAGCTTGTTGTTTGCGCATATGCTTTTGGAGCTGTGCTGACTGCCAAGCCAATCCTGTACTGGTGTATCCTTGGTGTCATTGTAAATGCCTTCTGGTTCAAGAAAAACTGAAGCTCCCTCCTCGAGTAGTCATATTTTGACATATACTCCCTCCCTTCCCCCCCTTCTTAAATATAAGGCTTTTCAGAGGTCCCAATGTGAATTACATACGGAGCAAATGAGTGAATCTATACTCTAAAATATGTCTATATACATTTGTATGTAGCTCATATTGAAATGTCTAAAAGGTCTTATATTTAGAAACGGAGCAAATGAGTGAATCTATACTCTAAAATATGTCTATATACATTTGTATGTAGCTCATATTGAAATGTCTAAAAGGTCTTATATTTAGAAACGGAGGGAGTAGTAACTAGCATCAACTGCCGTTTCAGTTCTGCAACTTTGACATATAACTTCCACACAAAATATTGCAACTTTTGACATATATTAATTATCATCAAGCACACGTACAACAATTTGCTCCTACAACAAATCTACTAAGACATGTTTAAATCGAGTCAGAACAAACAACTGAAATCTGATTGATGCAATTGTATTGTGCTCAGTCTTGCTCAGTCTTCACCGTTACACGGCGATTTCAATTTCGAGGTGATTTCGATTTCTCAAACGTGCGCAAGACCAGACTACCTGGGCTAACAGGGACTTGTGCTTACATATTTGTTTGCTTGGGAAGGGCCGTTTTGCGTTTCTACGATAGCATATTGATTTATTTTTCCATCTCAGACACCAACAACCAAAATGCGTCAAATTTCCGTGTGACACAAAACGGCGAGCTCTAGGGCCTCTCAGTCGGGCCACGGAGCCTCACGGGCAGAACTCCAAAAAACTCTTGTTGTGCACGGCAAGAAGATGTGTGTCCCCGTCTCCGGAGTAGCACAAAGGGGACACATCCGTTACTACTTGAGACCCAGGAGCGCGCTGGCCTCCCACGCGCAGCATCACCCATCCCAGGAAGTGGAGCCGCCTGAGCCCGACCACCGCTTCCTGGACCTAGGCGGTGAGGACGCTGCGGGGACTTTTCTGGTGGCCGGGGTGAAGAGAGCCGAGGGCGCCATCGCCTGGGAGTACGAGTCGAGGGTGAGGCTTCTAGAGGCCAGGTGTGAGGAGGCGGCCGGGGCGGTGCGGGCGGCGGAGCAGGACACGAGCTACATCACCGACGAGCTCGCCCGTAAATAATCCATCATCGTCGGCTCATCCATGGATTTGATTGGTCGTTATTAGTGATTCTGAGCTCCATACTGATGTGATCATTTACGCAAATATTGTTTCCAGAGTTGAGAATCATATCCGAAGAGATGATACCAGACTTGAACTGTGAGGATCTGGAGGAGCAGAATCAGAGGCTCAGGGTGGAACTGGACGCCACGACCAAAGAGATCGAGTGTAAGACAGAGAAGATAGCAAAATTGCAGGAGCCGGAGAAGGTATGCTCATGCCATTTCTTTTCTCAACTCTAAAATGATGTCTTACTTTAAAGGGGTTTGGGAGCACAAACATGCAGGCCAGCCTTTGACTGGGCCCGCACGTGAGACACAGCCGTTGGACGATCGAGGCCGGCCTAATTCACTTCCTACTCCGAACCAACCTAATCTCATCCTTAAATGTGACGTGGATTATCGTTCCAATCCCGATCCCCATCAGGGGGCACTGGTTTGAAATATGTTGGAACTAAATTTTTATACTAAACATTTTTATTTTTCTTACCACTAAATAAATACATGTCAAATTCTTATTAATACATATTTTGATAGAAAATTATTACCATTATTATTGTTTGTTGGTTTAAATTAGTTTTGTTTGTTAAGATACATGTTATTGATTCATACTATGCTATCTATTAGCACCAAATAATATTTTTCATTAAAAAATGCTCTATACTAGAAATATTTTTTTCTTCATATGAACCGTAACTTAGAGTATTTAAGTAAATTATATCATGGAATGTCTTATAACATGGTTATAAGTAGTTGCATCTAGACGTCTAAATATGTTGGTAGAGTAGTCTAGGGCACATGGGTCTCACAATACAAATATCCTGGCAAAGATTATCAAGAGTAGGTACAAGACTATTTCTCAAAAAATAGTCGAGCCTTTGTGGGTTCAAATGTCCTTTATCGGTTTGTCATCGACAGCCTCAGAGCCCAGAATCAGAGCCCAAGGGACATAAACCACACAAGCAGTAATTCTTTTTTTATTTCTTACATCAAAGAAAAACGAGTGTAGGAAATCCTCCTATCTCACACTTCAAATTTAAAATGCGAGGACAATGACCAAAACCACAGCTCCAACTGAATCAATCCCACTTTGCAGTAAAGATCGAGGACTCAATAGATTTCCTCCACCGCGCGACTTTCGTCTAGACCCAGAGAGGTACTCGGCAGCTACCTCCCTCCCACGGCAACCCGAAATTGATCCTGGCTCTCTTCTAGGGAAATATTATGGCTGCTGCAAATATAAAACCTCTGCAAATACTATGATCGTTGGAAATTTAGCCATCCAAAAGCATAGTTGTTAGAGACATAGTTATTGACATAAAGATACTAGTAATTACAAAGATCGACGGTAGGATTTTGGGTGCTAAAGGTGGTGCGAGGCTATCAGTAGGTAAAGATCGACGACCATTTATTAATTTGTCGCACGGTCTAGGTCTGCAAGCTTACTCTTCTCATGTATGTATAGAAATAGAATGGAATAATATATGGCCGTTGCAAATATGTCTCTTAGAACTTTGGCCGTACATAGAACAAAAAAAGAGGTCATTGCAAGTATAAGCATAGAAAATATGACCATTAAAAAACATAGCCTTTAGAGACATTGGGATTACACTAAAGAAGACAATGATTACAAAAAGATAGAAATTACAAATTTCAACAGTTACATGAAATTAATAAAAGTTTGAGGATTTCGTCGAAACCGTGCGGTAAAATGGGAGAGAATATTTTGAGATGACTCAAATGCTGGCATATGAATTTGAGAAGTCAAAATTGAAGTGTTTGTTGGACCCCTCACAACAAAAATTTGAAGAATCTTGAGCCTCTTTTTCCCCATTCCCACCTCTATCAAGCGTGCCCTATTTCTCAGTGATGGGCATAGTAAAGAAAGGAAGAAAGCTCTAGCTTCACTTTCAGCACATGGAGCCATGGCGACTCCTGCCACTTGGTCTCCGCCGCCATCTCTGCCGCTGGTGAATTGAAATGATCTGCGGTCATGTAGTACAAGAGCAAGTCCAACTGGAGCCCTATCCTAGTCTTTGAATGCAAAGTTCAAGGTTTCTGACAAACATCACCGCCCCTACCGCGGTACCCTATCCCGCTTCAAAAAATTTGGATTCACCGGATCTCGTTCACTGCTCTCCTTTCATCCAGGTGTTAATAGACATGGGTGTTTACACTGTAAAATGTAACCTCAATATCTCCCTCTCTTCCGAACGCATGTGATTTTAAGATGAGAACTAACAACCTTAATTAAGTAGCATATGTTTACTATAAACATATGTATCCTGTGTTGGCGCCGCCTCCTCGCAGCGCCGCTTCTTCTTCTACCTCGAGCTCCCTCACAAAACTCTCTTGTGGTTTCTCTCTATCTTTTTCTCTCAAGAACACAAGAACACACACATACACATGAAACTCTACACACACACACACCTCACCGTGGAGGAACCAGCTTTGCTTTGTTCTCCCGGTGAGACACACATATGCTACATCTTTTTTCCCTCAGCCCTTACGGCCTCAACTCAAACAACAAGCTTTACATCTCTTATATAGAGACTCACGCGCACACACAGCCACGGCCACACCGGCCACTAACCCACGCACGCACCACTAACTAATCCCTAGCTACATGCACTACATGCACGTCCCCAAGCCGTTCAACTAACCGACTGCATGCAACCTGACCAATTCTCCTGGCTCCAACTTGATCTATCCAGCCAGCCGGTTTGGCTTCATCCTGCACGCGTCTCGCCGCTTCCCACGGCTATACCACCCCGGCATCAAGCCTTGCGCCGTATCACACGGCACCGCGCCTTCACGCCGTCATCGGCAGCCCGGCATCTCGCCGTATCACACAGCAGCCCGGCATCTCGCGGTCTCCGCATGCCTCCGCTGAAACTTCACCGGACTAGCTACTCTCTAACCTATGCAACATGCATAACAAAAGCAAACTAAATATGCAGATACATGAATCAAGATTAAACCTAATATCCTGTAAACAACCGGCTATCGTGTTTGATCAATAAATACCACACGGCTCTCCTTGTTGAATAGTAGGAACACTTCAATCTTGTACCTGGTATACAGAGCCAACCGCTTCTCCTATCATCTAGGTACGGAAACAACATTTAGAAACCTCATGCCATGGCCTCCAACTCGGCAGCCATTGTTAGATTGTATGTATTTATACCTGGCTTCTGTATATGTCTTCTATATTGTATTGTAAACTCCGTGTATCCCTTTATATATATGAGATAGGTACACCCATTACGGGTGTCGAGCAGTTTCCCAAACCCTAAGTTTAACATGGTATCAACCCAGATCGGTCATATGGCTTCCGCTGCCGCCCTAAGCCCGATCTCTGCCGCCGCTGCCACGCCGGCCTCTGCCACGGTTACAGCTCGTCCGCAGGGAAGCGTGAAGTTATGATGGTTGCCCATCAGGACCACGACGGACTGCTCGTTCCAGCCATCGCGGTCATCTGCTTCATTTTGGCCATCTTCATTTGCCTCTCAGCTGGCATAGCAGTGCATGTCACCAAATACGGCAGGAGCGCGGCGCAGTCCATCAAACAGAGCACACTTGGCAAATATGCGATGATTTGTCCTCTTTTTTTTTTTTGGGGGGGGGGGGGGGGGGGGCTTTGCCCCCTTGGAAAATATTAATACGTTATTAATACGTTATATGGTTAGATATATGCACTGTTTTTATAGTAGTAACCCTGCAGGCCGGAATCTGGCGCCGTGCAGTAGAGCCCTGCGATGCGTGCACGCTTTTTTTGTCAGATGTATACAGTAGCTGCTAAGTTGAAATACATCAGTGCCGTGGGCTGCTGTGCCAGAGTTATACGTGGGCCTCGGGTGCGTGCTAGATACACATACAGAGGAAGTTTTCTGAGCCGACAAATCAAAGGCCTCCTGTTGGACTCGACAGTAAGAAACACACACTCATATGTTGTTTATTTGCAGCTAGAACAGAAATTGTACCTCCACGACATCGCTTTTGGCTGTAGGACCAGAAATTGGAACGCCTGTGACAAGAGAAAACACATATACAGAGTTCACCCCCATGTATAAACAATAATCCTTTTATTTCACCTCGTGTAAGCATTCTTGCTAGCTCGGAAACATGATTGTTACATTCAGACTTCGTTCAGCTAGATCAACTTTTACTGATTTCTGTATCAAATGATAAAGATTGTTTTATCAGAAAAACGACTGTTAGAAATCGGTCTGTTCAAGTAGATAGTATATTTAACACCATTTTTGTGGGGGAGGGGGGGGGGGGGGGGGGGGATGCAGTGTCAGGATTGGCAACGCGCAAGAAGAGAGGGATGCCAACCCAAGCAGAGTCCCTGCCCTCGAGGCTTCAATGAGAGCTTATCAGACAGCAAGCTTGGCACGGTTGTTAACCCAGCGCTCGGAACTAGCTTTGACATGGTTGAAGAGGCATATGAGTTTTAGAACCTATATTCCTGGGAGATGGGGTTTGGCGTTAGGTATGCCAAAAGCAGGTTGAACATCCATCGGATAAAGTGCATGCAGGAGTTTGTATGCACGTGTGCGGTGAGGATGATTCAATAATTCAGACAACACAAATGTTTCCCCGCAGCTGCTCTTTCAAATTTGTATGCTCTCATAACACATCGAAAACCTATGCAGGGCAAGCCATTGCAGTCGAACAACCGCTCGACGAGGTGTGGGTGCCCTGGTTGATGCGAGTTCTTAGATCGGATGATAAAGGGTGGTACATATGCGAACACAAAGCAGACCACAACCATGCAGTCTCAGTTAACTGTATGGAGAAGCTGCACTAGAAATCGCACATGCACATAGATAGATACACCAGAGACTTGGTGAAACAGCTAAGAGAAAACAATATAAGCCTGAGCAAGGTTTATAGTGTGGTTGGCAGTTTTTTTGGATCTGTGAAGGAGGTGCCATTCACAAAGAGATCTCTCAAAACTCTGTGTGGAAAACTTAATAGAGAGCAGTCGGAAAATGATGCTACAAAATAATAGAGGTGTTCAACGCAATGCGGGCTGAAGATCCTGAGTTCAAGTACAGTGTGCAAGTTGATAGTGATGGTTGAGTCAAGACTTTGATGTGGACAACAGGGAGAATCATTGAGCAATTTAAGTGTTTTGGAGATGCTGTCACGTTTGATACGACATACAAAACTAATCTGTACGACATGCCATTTGGCCTCTTCGTTGGTGTCAACAATCACTTCCAAAGCATTATATTTGGAGGGGTGCTGACGAGCGATGAGAAAATTGACACTTTCAAGTGGATATTCACAGAGTTCTTTCAGATGATAGGAGCGCCACAACCACGCACAATCCTCACAGGTAAATTAAAAAAAAATGATCTCATCTATTTAGTGCTGATGATCTTTCCTTTTAGGATTGCTCTGAAAATGTTTTCATCCTGGAATATGCTGACAGTGAATTATTGTTTTTCAGACCAAGCTCGTGCAATGGAGGTTGCCATACAAGATGTCATGCCGCATATAACACATCGGTGGTGCAAATGACATGTGCTGAAGAAAGCAAAAGAGTGCCTTGGGCCACTGCTAGGCAAGGGTAGCCAGTTCAAACACGAGTTCAACAAGATGGTGCATCACATGGTTAGTGAGAAAGAATTCGAGGATGGTTGGGCATGTATGGTTGAGAAACATGCATGTGCCTGGTACCCATAGTTGGCGACTTGCTGCCTTGGGGCGTTCTGCGCACGCAGCGCAGCTGCTTGACGTCTCCTGAGGATGGCTGCGTATGCTTCCTCCCACTTGAACCAGCCACATTTGTCGGGGCCCTGCGCAAGAACACAATGAACGAAAAACAAAGAATTTGCCATGGCGATCAGAGTTGGCTTTGGAGACGAGCCCGCTTGCAAATTCAAAAAGGATGAATCTAAGAAAGAAAATGAAGCTTACAGTGTCGATCGGGCACTTGTAGAAACGCTTGCCCTAGTTTTCGCTTTCTTTTTGACTGATGTTGGTCTCCACCTGAACCTCGCCGCAGTCCGGGCACATAATGAGCGGCAAGTGCTGAAGCCTTTGCCTGGAACGAACTAAGGATGAAGACGAAGCCATGTCGAACTTGTTTGGGCAGGGTGCGGCTGCGATGGAGAGCCACCTCTCCTATAAATAGCCGGCCAGACCAAGGCAACGGTAGGATCCTCAACGTTCGACTCAAACGGCTCCCTGTCGTCGCACATCTTAACGGGTCAACTCCGGTGCCGTGTACATGAGTGTTTGACTAGATGCTGTGCTGCACTGATGTACCTGCTCGTGTACGTGTGCCCGCAAGGTTTATTTAAATAGCAAATATGGAGGCTCGGCAGCGGATTTTGGCACGAATACGGTGAAAATATGGTCGCGTCTTAATGGCTTGCATCGACCGCAACGAGCACAGACGGCATTGATTCCGGCCTGCAGGGTGCTCGGCCATTAAAGGCCATTTTCGTAACCCTATGTGACATCATCCTATTTTCAATGAAGAGTCACGTCCAATTTTTTTTGAGAGAATGGTATCATGGCTTGCATTATTAATCAAATAACGCTTACATCCTCACTTAACAGAAATACAATAAAACTTGATAGGTCCTCTCACTACTAGGAAAAGGGCTATAGCTAATATGAACATTAATGTCGCACCACCTATGAGGTGTAGGTACGCCATTAGTGTCCATAACACTAATGGCGCACCACAACCACGGTGCGCCATCACTAACATTTTTTTTTCCAAAACTAGTAATGACGCACCAGGGTATAGTGCGCCATTACTAGTTTTAACTAGTAATGACGCACCACACACTCTGTGCGTCACTACTAACAATTTTATTTTACTTTTTTTTTTCAAAACTAGTAATGACGCACCAGAGTATAGTACGCCATTACTAGTTCAAACTAGTAATAATGGCGCACCACAACCATGGCGCGCCACTACTAACAATTTTTTTTTTGCAAAACTAGTAATGGTGCACCACGTAACAGGTGCGCCATTAGTAACCAGGGTTACTAATGACGCATTGTTAGGTGGTGCGTCATTGGTAACCTGAGAGCAGCTAGATATTTTGGACAGCCACCTACCACACTCACTTTCCCCACTTCATTCTCTCCATCTCCTCCTCCAAGCTTGTCTCGAGTGCCTCCTCCTACTCACCTCATTTGCATCATAGATTCACCCAAATTAAGTGGTTAAATTTCTTTTTTTTGATAGGTAAGTAAGGGGAAAGCTTTCTTTATGTTGTAGATCTACTTTTTTCTCCCTCCAACAACGTGCACATGCACTTTTTATGCCCTAGATCTACATATGTTTGTGGTGTTGCATATGTTTGTGTTTGGAGGTACCGGTATTTGAAATGCGATAGTTGCCACTATTTTGCCGGAATGTTGATTCATTTCCGTTTCGGCGAGAATTTGGCACTATGCATTCTTTTTGGTCCTATTTTTAGGCAAAGTCATGCCAAAAAAAATTGGTTGTAAAATATCGTTTTGCTCTACCCCGCAGGCGACCATGGTCCTTATGATGACCGAAGGCATCGTGAATAGGTTTTTGAGCTCCGCGAAGGCCGAGATGCTTTAAAAGAATGAGACAGAGATAAGATGTCTGTGTCGAAGATGCAAACTGAAGAGCCTTATGGACCCGGATTCCGTAAAGGTGCGGGACCACTTGCTCTTGCGTGGTTTCATGGATGGCTATCAGTGGCAAGGTGATGAAGATGATTATAAAGTCGTCCATGGGGGCCGGGCAAGAAATGAGGAAGGGCAGCAAGACAACCGCGGCGAGGGCGGGTGAGAAGACGAAGAATCTCCAGGACATGATCACGAAGTAGATGCACTACACAGTCATCATGTAGAAGATGTCGTACATGATGATGAGGAAGATGCCGGAGCAGACGAAGGGCATGATCATGAAGATGAAGATGCAGGAGCAGACGACGATGGACCATCGATGGGCTGGGTGCAGGACCCTCATATTCAAGAGCTGCTTCTCAAGCAAACGGATAACGCAAGAGCTGCCGCCCGAGAGAAAGCCAAGCTGGATCAACTGAAGATAGACACGGTTACTCAATTGTATGAAGGATGCAGGCTCGAGGATACCCGCCTAAAAGTAACGCTCATGGCTCTGGAGATGAAGGTAAAACACAAAATGACTGACGCATGCTTCGACGAGAACATGTCATTCTGGGAAACAAGTGCCCGACCAGTTTCGAGGAGGTGAAGAAAATCGTGTGTCCTCTGGATTTACCGCACGTGAAATACCATGTGTGCATGAACGATTGCATCATTTATCGGGACGAGCACGCAGAGTCTACCATATGTCCGGTGTGCGGCGTCACTCGATACAAGAAGAGGAAGAAAGCTCCTCGAAAAGTGGTGTGGTACTTTCCGATCACTCCTCGTCTGCAGTGGTATTTCGCGGACCCTAAGGTAGCAAAGCTCCTGCATTGGCACGCGGATAGGGAGGAGAAGAAGCGAGAAGATGACGGAAATGATTCGGAGATAAATAAAAAAGACAAGATGCTGAGTCACCCTAAGGATGCGAGCCAGTGGCAAGCATTGAACTTCGAACACCCAGAATTTGGGGACGATCCAAGGAACATCGTGCTGGGCGCGAGCACCGATAGAGTCAATCCGTTTGGCAGCCAGAGAAGCACACATAGCACCTGGCCTGTGTTTGTGTGGATGTACAACCTTCCCCCCTGGTTGTGCATGAAGAGGAAATACATTCACATGAGTATGCTAATTGAAGGGCTGAAACAACCAGAAAATGACATCAATCTGTATCTGGGGCTACTAAAAGAGGATCTAGACACGCTATGGAAAACGCCAGCCAATACGTGGGACGCTGCAGCAAAAGAATATTTCCCTATTAGAGCCGCACTGCTCACGACGGTGCACGACTATCTTGGTTATGGATATGTCACGGGGCAGGTGGTCCATGAATTTTCTGGATGCGTCAGGTGCATGGATGACACAACGTATCGCCAGCTAGATAGAGATCCCGGGTCTTCGAAAACCGTGTTCATGAGACATCGAAGGTGGCTTCACGACGATGACTCATGGAGAAAACGCAAGGATCTGTTTGATGGTGAAATCGAACCCCGAAGACGCCCGCGTATGAGGAGTGGCGAGGAAATAGACGAGCTGTTTAAAAATTGGAAAGAGTGCCTGGAGCCGGGAAAGAAGCGAAAGGCGCCAGAGTCGCTACTGAAGGTATGGAAAACGAGGTCTGTTTTTTGGGACTTGCCGTACTGGAAGATCCTCCGTGTGCCTCACAGCCTTGATGTCATGCATATCACGAAGAACATGTGCGAGAGTCTGCTTGGTACCCTGCTCAACATGCCAGAGAGGACCAAAGATGGGCTGAAAGCAAGGGCAGACTTGAAATCAATGGGCATCAGGGAGGAGCTTCACGCTAACACTACTAGAGAAAAGCTTAGTAGTGGCGCTGGTTTTTTACATACCAGTAGCGCGGGCACCCGCGCTACTGCTAGGGCGCTACAACTATTATTTAACATTAGCGCGTTTCTGAATAAGCGCTGCAGCTAAAATACTTATTAGTAGCGCTGCTTCCTCCACCAGCGCTACTACTATCATCACGTAGTAGTAGCGCCCTATTTTCTCCCCATGCTACTACTAGGCAAATAGAAATAAAAAATAAAAAAAAGCAGTCAGGTGCAATATTCATGGAAATCAAGACAAGTCCAGTGCAAATAAACTAAGTTCACAGAACCATCTCACAAACATTAACGACAGTACCACATTTAATATAACCACACAATCTCACAAACTCATATAGTAGTCAACAATGCATGGATAGATCATAGTTGATAAGTCTACTAGGTAGTCATACTAGCATATATATGGTTCAACAGCCACACGCATGCATATGAAGTTCTAGATGATGTCGATGACGACCATCATCCTCAAGCCTGGGCGGTGGATGTTCCTGATAGTAATTAGGATTGCTTGTCCAACATGAAGATTCTTGCCGATGAGGAAGCTCTTCCACCCACCCGAGTTGAAGTGTGTGCGACCGTCCGTGTCCATGCTGTACGCACAAGTGGTGACGGAGCCCCTTGTGGTAAGGCGTATTCCAGCAGAGCCTTCTTCATCAGGCTTGATACCACAACTCTCAGATAGGCTCTTTGGCAATTTTTGAATAAGAAAAACATATCAATTAATAAGTAGCCTCATACATTCTACACAAAGCATATATATCATCGGACTCTACACTAAGCATATATATCATCGGAATCTACACTAAGTATATATATCATCGAACTCTACACTAAGTATAACAATAAAGCATATAAGATTCACTAAGCATATGTATCATCAAACTCTACACTAAGTATAACAATAAAACATATAAGATTCACTAAGCATATAAGATTCACTAAGCATATATATGATCGGACTCTACACTAAGTATAATAATAAAGCATATAAGATTCACTAAGCATATATATCATCGGACTCTACACTAAGTATAACAATAAAGCATATCATCAAATTACTCTAAAAACTACAGTAAATGCAACATACCATCATATGCCGATCAACCATGGTACTTGTCAGGGGGGTCATGAATGGCACCCGACGAAGTCAGCACGTAGCGGAATGATGTCCCATAGGTTGCACACCTCCTCCTCGCTCAACTTCATTCTTTGAGCTACGATGGCATCACCGAGTGGGTCGTCATCATCCTCATCATCCTCATAATCTTCTGCTTTGTTGATATAAATCACGACCAGCTTGGGTCTTTCAGCTCTGAAGGAGAAACTGATCAACTCACCATCGGTGATACGCATGTTGTCGATGAAACGGACCCATCCATCTCCTCCCACCCGCGTCCTCTTTCGTCCTTTCTCGATCTCCATAGTGTAGGGGCCCCCAGGAGCCTCAAAGGTCACAGAGTCTCCAGTCAGATTGTTGAATTCTGACCTCACATTGCATGGGACGATCTGTATACAAAAAGCAAAATGATATATACATGATGCATTAATGCCAATAACACTAAAAACAAAATAGTAGTTACTAGTTTCATATAATTTATTACCGCCGCATGAAGAAAACTAGACTCGAAGTAGATGCCAAACAACGTGCCAGTTGCAAGGCTGCTGGCGCACCTTGACTTGCACCATCGACATGGTGGTGGTGGTGGCGCCATTTCCCTAAAGCAATATGATTAAAGGATTAACGATCCAAAAAGTAAACATAAAGTTTTCATAGCTAGAGTTCACATGGCAAGCAAAATAACAACTAAAAATTAAACATAAAGTTCAGTCCAACAATCATAAAGCTAGCAATCTAGTAAACTAATGTCCCCAACTCTTCAGATGAAGCGTCGCTATCAGCATGAAATTTGCACTAAACACAAGGTTAAACAATACTAGTAGCTCAATAATCTAGAGATGTAACAAACAAATATATGGCAAAACATAACAATACTTTGATCTCATCTCATCTTCGTTAATCACAACAAAGCACACTAAATAAACTACCCCCTTCCTATCAGTAATCCTAAATCTTGATGATTTCTCACAACAAAGCACACTAAATAAACATGACCTTGTAGCCTTGTCTCTCACATGAACAACACCTATAGAACATCCTATAGAAGGGCACTTGATACAACCCAAACCGAGCACTTACACTCCTATAGAAGCAATATCCATAACATCACATCAGAAAAGTCGAAACCGCCCAACCACAAAGCAAAAAATCAAACATGAGCCAGCCCAATCCAATGCCAAATCATGTCAGCAACAACCAACCCAAATCCTCTACTCTCTCCCCTATGTGAGTACTCCCACTTTTTGCGATACAGAAGAATTATTACTATCACATTTTACAGATATGGAATTCTTGTTGCTTTGCACTAGATAGGTAGGTATCTGAACAAGTGAATGGATATCCCTTCAAGGTAACAGTCTGCCTAGTCTAGATAGATTGCTCCAAGATTCGCACTGGTCACCGGCGTACGCGACCGTGGGGCATGGAAGAAGCTATCGCACGACCGTGAGCAATCCCTAAATCCCAAAACATGACGAGCCGTCGCGGCAAATCGATTGGAGCCCCTATGATGAACCCTAACCGAGAGATCGAGTGGAGCTACTGTGGCGCGCGCAGGGAGGAGGAGATCGAGAGGGGGACTTACGGGGCTGGAGCGTCGGAGGAGGCGAGAGGCGACCACGCGTGGTGGCGGCGCACAGCACCATCGACGGGGGTGAGGCGGCCGGGGACGAACCCTAACCGCGGCGGCGTCGTCGTCGGGCGGAGGGGATTGTGTGAGACGATGGGGGTACGGGGGCGCTCGCGGGCCCAGCTGTAGCACCCTTTCAGAACAAACACTACAGCTAAGTGGGCTACAGATGCTGCCCCGCGGCCCATGTAACAGTAGCATGGCCCAAACAAACAAACGCTGCTGCTATATGTTAGTAGTAGCGTGTTTTCTACACAGCGCTACTGGTACATACTAGTAGCATGGGGTAAAAAAAACTCGCTACTGGTAAACTTCTATCTATAAGCATTTTCCTAGTAGTGTAATGATGATGATGATGATGATGATGATGATGATGATGAGGCGAAGGACACGGAAAGTCGTCGCAAAGGCAAAAAGGCCAAGAAGATCGGAAATGACTTCCCTCCCGCGTGCTTCACTCTAAGTCAGGAGAAGATCGAGCAGTTTTCACCTGCCTCGTAGGAGTAAAACTTCCTTACGGTTACGCGGGGAAGATAAGCAGATACCTAGACTCAGCGAAGCAGAAGTTCAGCGGGATGAAGTCTCACGACTGTCACGTCCTGATGACACAGATACTTCCAGTTGCAATCTGTGGGATCATGGAAGCGCACGTCCGTGAAATGCTATTTGGCCTATGCAACTTTTTCGACATAATCTCTCGGAAGTCGGTTGGCGTGAGGCAACTCAGAAGGCTACAGGAAGAGATCATGGTGATACTATGCGAGCTTGAGATGTACTTCCCGCCCGCATTCTTCGACGTTATAGTGCATCTACTGGTCCATATCATGGAGAATATCATCCAACTCGGGTCGACCTTCCTGCATAGCATGATGCCATTCGAAAGGATGAATGGTGTCATCAAAGGATACGTTCGCATACTCAGACACCCTTGCTTGCCATGTGTGTGAGAGAGATAGTGAGAGGAGACAATAAGAAGGGGGTTAGGAAGGGACTTGGACCTTAGCAACAACACACTAACAGGTTCCATCCCAAAACACCTAGGCAATATCACAAACATCTCTCAATTGTTCCTTGACAATAACTAACTTTTTGGCGACATTCCTTGAGAATTAGGTTATGTGGTCAACTTAGAGATCTTGTTCCTTGACAATAACCAACTTTTTGACCAAACTTTTTTCCTATTTAGAGCGAACATGGCCCACAATGATGAGGCCGTCAGTTCGGGTAAGGCATTCTGGGAGCTTTCCCAGGAAATGGAGGAAGAACCTCACCGCTATGAGGATGCCGCGGAAGACATCGATCCCGACTACACAACCCCTAGTGGTGTCAGGGATGACACCACCGATGGTGCCGCTGAGGATGCCACCACTGATGATGGTAGCGCACGCACAAATGGTAGCTAACCGAAGAGGAAATGGAAGGACCGGCGCCTGAACGTGCTCGGCACCGTCAAGGAGGAATTTACTGAAGTGTCCTCCAGTGGGTATCCAACGGCGCCCAAAGAATTAGTCAGTCGGTACGCGGGACAACTCGGGTGCATTCTCCGGAGCACCGTCTCGATCAACACCGAGAACCTAAGGCATCATGACCGAGGGAATTTGCACAATCTCCTCTTCACGAAGCTGCACGAACGATACAAGTTCCCCTGTGACTTCGCAAACACAAGCCTCTCAGGGAATAAAGTGAACAATGCCGCCCTCATGAAGATGAGCACGGCCCTGTCTACTTGGAGAGCCGCGGTGATGCATAGGATTCTACGTGGTGATAGTTATGAGAAGATCAAGGAGAAAAATCCTTCGATCAGCGAATCTGACTACCGGGAGTTCAAGATCAAGTGCGAGAGCAACGCATCCACGGAATCAAGTTAGTGGGGGAAAGAAATGCGGGACTTGAACTTATGGGTCCACAAACTCGGTCCCGGCAGTTACAGAGTGGCGGAACCTATATGGGACAAGGAGGACGTGGAGCGTGCCGAGCAAGGCCTACCGCCCCTCTTCGATAAATACCGTGACAAGCAGACCAGGAACTATGTCAGGGCCTGATACAAGGTGGACCCGATAACAAAGGAGCTTACCACAGATTCGAAGACCAAGGCGCTTGAGCTTGTTCTGCTAAGGAATACACCCCCGCGTAATTAGCTCCATATGGTTGCATTCTAATTAATGAAGCCAAATTTCTAAATGGTTCACGTTCCTTCCGCAGGAAACTGAAAGCAGTAGCGCGGGGTCCCCGACTGCCCCTTGGGACACCACTTTAAATAGGGCGTTGAATGTATCGAAAATCAAGGATAAGTTCAGTAAGCCGTCGTCAGCTGGTCGTGTGGCCGGCAAAGGTTTATCCATGAAATGGTCGGAATACTATACGACTGGGCGAAAGGAGAGAAAGACCAGCTCGGAAAGCCAGGAGCGCGAGGTTCAAGAACTCAAGGCACAAGTGGCGTGGATTCCGGAGATGGTCCAAGAGCAAGTGCGAGACCAACTGGGAGCGGCGATCACCGCCATTATGCCTACATTGGTTCAAGGGCTGCAGGCGTGCATTGCGGGCGGCCAACAGGGGCCGCCCCTGATTCCCAGCTTCACGGGCAGCAACTCGCACAATGCATCGGCGCCATTGGTGTCTCCGGCGGAGGCGGCATTGGTGTCTCTGATGCCGGCGCCAGCATTGGAGCTTAATGCACCCGGGTGTGGGAAGACACTACAAAAAAAATACATTTCCGTGATGATACGTGTTTGTCACAATAGGTCGCGTTTTTTGTCATGCATGTACATACATGACAAATTTATGACAAAATCAAGATAGTCATACCTGTGCTGTCGTAGAAATGTTCCATGACATTACCAAAATTATCATCACGGAAGTGTCCACTTCCATGACGATAAATCGCGCGTCACAGAAGTGCTTTCGTCAAGGGTAACCGACACGTGACATCCACCGTAACGGAACACCGTTAAGCTATCGAGTCGGGTTTTGGATCCGATAACCCGTTAACAGCCCCGACCAATGGGGATTTTCCACGTGTAAAATCATCATTGACTGGAGGAAACACGTGTCGGCTTACCGTTGGGACAGATGTCATCCACTCATTGGACGGAAGACACCTATGGTACGTCGACACGTGGCACGGCCCAACAGAGGCCCATTCCTGTGAAAAGGCCGACCGAGTAAAAATTAGCAGGCCAGCCCATATAAGGCCTACTTGTGTCAGGTCCATTTAAGCCCACGGCCCATACGAGATGAGCCAATTCGGCCCGTTAAAGATTTGACACCATTGCAGCCCATCGTCAGTTCGAGCCCGTTAACAGCCCGCTATATATCTGGGCTCAATATCGGCCCGATGAGATTTTGGCCTGTTAACGGCCCGTTTAATGGATGGGCCAATTTTCAGGATGTACATCTTTCGGCCTTTTAGTGACCCATTTAAATGTTGGGCTAGTTTCCGGCCCGGTGTGTCTTTCATCCTGTTGACGGCCCATAAATCTGATGAGCCATTTGTTGTCGGACCTGAGTTTCGGCCTTTTAGCGACCCATTTAAGTGTTGGGCCAATTTTCTGGCCCGGTGTCACTTTCAGCCTATTGACGGCCCATAAATCAGTTGGGCCATTTTTAGGTGGACCTGAGTTTTGGCCTTTTTAGCGACCCATTTAAGTGTTGGGCCAATTCCTGGCCCTGTGTGACTTTCGGCCTGTTAACGGACCATAAATGAGTTGGGCCATTTGTAGTCGGACCTTAGTTTTGGCCCTTTAATGGCCCATGCCCTTCATGGTCCAATACCAGCCCGGTTTCTCTGTCGGCCTGCTAAAGGCCCACAACACAGTTGGGCCATTTACAATACGACCTGACTTTCGGCCTCTTAGCGGCCCATGGTCTTCATGGTCCAGTACAAGCCCGTTGTCTCTTTCATCCTACTAAAGGCCTACAATATAGTTGGGCCATATGTAGCCCAAACTTAGGAACGACCTGTTAACGGCCCGTGAAATAAACTGGGGCCACCTGTTGTCCGCTTCGATGTCGGCCTGTTAACGACCCGGGAGGTAAGAGGGCCCACAATTAACTTTCGGCCTAGCAACGACCCATTAACTTAATGGGCCCACTAAAGTTCGTACATGTCTTTAGGCCAAATTAGATAATTTGAGCCCATTACGATGATCAATTATGCACAGGACCAAAACCGATCACGCAAAGGTACGACATATAGGGAATAACGTTGCACATCCAGCATATATTACAGGAAATTACATCCACTGGGCAATCAAAGATTGATGCCAGTGCATATAAATGAGCAAAACCTAACCATCTACAACGTCACAATCCGCAACCTCAGCACAGTTGACGCCCATATGCATGTGAGCAAGTTCTTTATGCTTTGCTACACTGTCTCTGAAAACATTGATCAGTTGTTGTGTCGCACGACTCTGCACCTTTGATTCATCCACCATTTCCATCATTGCTTCAGCCATTAATTGGTTGACAAACATACATTTATTCCATTGCATTCAAGACAGAGGATACTGAACAGATTCAGATGGCGATTTTGGCAGGCTTGTATTATTGATAGTGGAGAGTGTCTCGACCACTGCATCATAACATAAATTAGGACGGGAACCAAATAGATTAATCATGAGTTATTGCCATATTACCTGGCCTAGATTTACTGGAAAGAAACAATGGGGTTGCCTTGCTGTTTTCAGAGTTTGTCTTCTTATCTTCAGCAGCCTGCACAAAATTAACACACTAGCATTGCTATCATTGGCCAAGTCAGATAATAGGAAAGCAACATTGACACAACGAATGTTTGGGCAAGTAGCCTACATCAAATTAACACAATATGGCACATCTATCATCAGCCAGGTAAGGTAGTACGAAAGCAACATTGACACAATGAATGAATGGGCAACCATAGAAGCACTACAATTCATTAATGTGTGTGATATGAGATAGTACATTCATGCAGCTCATTATGCAAAACTACCAGGCTGTTTTCCTTACAAAAATCAACATTGGCGCCTTTAACATTTTGCTACAACTAATTTTAGATCAGATAAAGGTTAGATTCACGCCGATTAACAAAATACATGTTGATGTAAAAATATAGTGATATACAACAGGTACTTACATCAGCATTGGAGCACAGAGAATTCCCACAAGATATTTTCCTCGAATATGATCCCAATGGAGGAAGTCTTCTATCGTTTAACCTTATTTTCTAAAAGAGAGATGGGTAAGAAACATGTAGAAAATATGATCAGAATGCTATAAAATTTCATGATGCGAGGATACACACACGCTTCTTAGAATGCAGTTGACATTCTTTTGCTGGACTGGAGCGGACTAGTTCTTTGGCCACTGGAATCTGCTTATTATCAGTGGGAGTTGGGTTCTTTGTGCTGGAGCAGTATCTATGAAAAATGGAGTTGATTTATTATCTTCTGGTGTTTGGATCTTTTGCAAAGACCTGGTTTGTAACCCTTCAGATTCTAACAGAGCCGTCTTCCCCTTGCATGCCTTATATAGAAGAATGGTGATTCAGTTATAAAACATGCTATAGCAGAGATGGAATAGGTACTGAAGAATAGAAAGGCATGACATATTGACATGTATTCCCTCCATCCGGAAATAAATGGACGGGTCTAGGCGTATTTCAGTTCTAGATACATCCAGTTTTATCCATTTCTGCGACATTTAATCCGGACGGAGGGAGTATGATGTAAGAGCTAGGGATACGACAGGAGAACACAGTAAAAAACACTAAAAAACCCGCAGAACCAAAGTATTCAAACCCACTGATATGAGATGGTACACTTATGCAGCTCAGGATGCAAAACTACCAGGCAGTTTTCCTTACAAAAATCAACATTATGGCTTTTAATTATACATTTTGCTACAACTAAATTTAGATCAGATAAAGGTTGGATTCACGCCGATTAACAAAATAATGCTGATGTAAAAATATAGTGATATACAACAGGTACTTACATCTACATTGGAGCACAGAGAATTCATGCAAGAATCTTTCCTCACAAACGATACCATTGCAGAAATTCTTCTATCTGTTAAGCTTATTTTCTAAAAGAGAGATGGGTAAGAAACATGTAAAAAATATGATCAGCATGCTATAAAATTTCATGATCCAAGGATACGCACATGCTTCTTAGAATTGAGTTGACATATTTTTGCTCGAATGGACCAGACTAGTTCTTTGGCCACTGGAATCTGCTTATTATCAGTAGTTGTTGGGTTTCTCTGTGCTGGAGCAATATCTATAAAAACTGGAGTTGGTTTATTATCTCCTGGCGTTTGGATCTTTTGCAAAGGCCTTGTTTGTAACCCTTCAGATTCTAATATAGTCGTCTTCCCCTTGCATGCCTTGTATAGAAGAATGGTACTTTAATTATAAAACATGCGACAGCAGAGAGATGGAATATGTACAGAAGAATAGAAAGGCATGATATATTGACATGTATTACCTCCATCCAGAAAAAAATGGATGGGTCTAGGCGTATTTCAGTTCTAGATACATCCTTTTTTATCCATTTCGGCAATATGTAATCCGGACGGAGGGAGTATGGTGTAAGAGCTAGGGATACGACAGGACAACACAGCAAAAAAAACTAGTTAAATGTAAAACTATATGCTAGCGGAATACGTATAGAAATAACCAAGGCAACATACACGTGTATGATTGGGAAAATAAGATGGCATTGCAACAAAGCACTAGAACAACACTTCAATGTAAAAAAACATGGTATGGCAGACAGATGAAGTACATACTGATGAATAACAATGCATAAGATATTCAGAAGCATAATGTCCAAATTAAGCAGATGGCATTGCGATAGAGTAGAATGACAGTACTTGAATTTGAAAACATGTTATCATGAATGTAATAGATACTGAAAAACAGGAAGGCATGACATATTTACATGCATGATCAGCATGCTAAGCACATGGCATTGCAACAGAGTAGATACACTCCAGGACATTATATGCATGTTGTACCCATATCACAGGCCAAGTTAGAGCAAGGACCTTGTGGGGTGAAGAGGATTCATCATCTTTCTGCAAGTCTTCTGAAGAACTGCCTTTACATGTTCCATCATATTGGGTATCATTGACATCAAGTTTATTGGCCTTTACATGGCTCCGTGAGGTTCTTGTGGATATATCAGTGTGTGCAATTATATCTGACATGCATGAAAGACAACTAGTAGTTAGATTTATGTAAATGAGTGCCTGTAGGAGACGACATAAATAGTAGGACTGGGGTTAACTAGCAGCAACAGGTCTCATAAACTAAAGGAAGAACACAGATGAAAGCTACAGAATATGTATCGTTTGTACTCGAGATTAACTAGATGGCACACAAAAGTATTAAAGAACAACATAGGTAATACTAGAAGTGGTATAATACTATAATCACCAGCCTGTGGGATAGTATTGGCTGATGGATGGTAACTATGGAACAGTGTTACCTAAAGAACAAGTATCTTAACTGAACTATGGAACAACGTGAACTCCTGAACAAGACCCGTAAGAGATCAGCATGAATATACAGTGAAATGTGATGATCTATTTTCCGTGCTTAGATGAATAACAAAGCCATAAATGTTGCACACAAGTAAGATGAGGGTACAACCTATCTGGCTGCCATCCATAGGAGTGAGCATCATGTGCTGACTTGTCGATGGCCCTGCAGTTGTTGTGGCTGTCCATGTCGGGCACGCGCATTCGATGCAGGGAACTGTTGAGTGGGGACTGTAGCTCCCTTCTGGTGTATGCTTCCCTTGTTGGAGCAGCTGCGGTGAGTCGGAAGACGGTGTGTCTGAAGATGCAGATAACGCATAAAGTTAAGAACGACATATCTCTTTGATCCGAAGAAATACACTAAGAGATCAACAGCAAGGTACGAGAGTGGTCACACGTCTGTTGACTGAAGACTAAGGGCATCTCCAGCCGCGCCCCCAGGAAGGCCTCCCCAGGCGATTTTTTCACGCCGGCGCCGAAAAAACGGCCCAGTCGCGCCCCCAGGAGCCCGATTTTCGCCGGCTTGGGCCGAAAACAGCGCCGGCAGACCCAGCCCGAACCCGGTGCGCTGGGGGGCGCCCGGGGGCGCCGGGGCGAGCTGTTTTGGCGCGAAAAAGACGCGGGCCAGCCACGTCAGCGACTCGGCACCTCGTCTTCCCCCAACGGCCTCGGTTCCCGTGGGGAATCAATGGCAAGGCTGCCGTCGGTCAGCCTTGCCATTGATTCCTCACGGGCAGCGCTTTACGGGATGGCGTGCCGACGCCTCCCCTCCCTCGCACGCGTACACACGGGCGCGGCCCGACTATAAAAGCCGGCGGCCTCCACTCGCCTGTGCCCACACCAGCCCCGCCCCTCGCCGTCGTCCAGCCCCTGCCTCTCCCGAGCGCCGCTGCCCAGCCTCTCCCGAGCCCGCCCAGCCCCGCCGTCCCCATGGCAGAACGCTTCCCCGGAGACGAGGCGGCGGCCAACGGCTTCGGCCGCCGTTCGCTCCACGAACAGGAGTCCTGGGTCCTGTTCCAGGCGAACATCCCAGCGCCGCCGGACATGCGCGCCGGGCCAACGGGGTGGAGACTCAGCGCCGAGGGAGTGCCCATTCCCCCGTTGCCTGACGCTGTGGCGAAGCCGAAGTACTTCGCCGAGGAGATCGAGATCATGCGCGCGTCCCTCACCACGACCAACTTTCCCTCCCCCAGTACGCCGCCGACAACCACGCGGCCTGGGCGGCGTATTTCGAGCGCCGCCAGCAGCAGTGATTGGCGTCCACCAACGGCGCGCCGGTGGTCGGCGGCCGGTAGAACAGCGAGGGGCGCCACCTCTGGTGGGGCGTCCCCGGCCGCACACTCGAGGGCGTGCTCACGTACCTCGAGGGCGGCAACGACCCGCTGTTGGCGTACCCCCCGGCGCAGCACCGACGCGTCGGGCCATGGGCGCCAAGGCGCGCCGGGAGAAGGTGAAGGAGCGCCAGCGCACCGCCCTGCGCCTCTTCGAGGAGCGCCGACGCGGCCACGATGAAGACGGGGTCGTCGTCCTATGCGACGACGACGCGCCGCCGCTAGTCCGCCATGGCGATGCCTGGTCCAGCAGGGGCGCCCGCGTCAAGGAGGAGAAGGCCGACGACGACGATGGCGGCAACGACTTCAGCCCCTTTCTTTTTTAGATTAGGTTAATGTAATGAAAATGCGCGAATTTCGCCGAAATTCGCCATGTTTAGCCGAAATTTAACTACTTTTTTATCATAACTTCGCCGAACGGCCCTTCTTTTTTTTAATATGCGCCTGGGGGCGGCCCTGGGGGCCGACGGCTGGGGACCGACTCGCCCCCAGGGCCATTTTTTGCGCCGGCTCACCCTCAGGCGGCGCTTTTAGACGCCCCCTGGGGGGCCAACGGCTGGAGATGCCCTAAATTGGGGTCACACGATTTTAGTTTATTTTGGTACTGTCCGATCTACGCCGGATGGCTTGATGGCCGTCTTGTGCCTCCCGGCTGACACTGTTCGGAATATTCCCCGAAGAGCCAGCGACCAACGACAGAGCAGCCTGCCTCCGCCGTCCGTGGCCCCGTACAAAACCCCGCTCCCCTCCCCACCGCACTGCCGTGGTTGCGCCGCCCCCGGGCCAATCCACAAAGACTCCCCGTCATCCAGATCTGGCGGCGGCAGTACCTTCAACCCACGCAACTCTAAAAGATAGCCATCTAAGTGCTGCTTCCGCGGCGAACTTGCAGCCCTGCACCCTTACGTTAGACACCAGCCAACCGGCAGCCTAGGAGCTCCGCCGCCTCGAGGGGTGCTGCTTCCCATTGGGAATCGATTGGCCCAGAATAAAAATTCAAACAACTGACGCCTAAATAAAGTGATTTCAGATGAGGGTGCGACCTATCTGGCGGCATGGTGAAGTAGGCAGGTCCAGCTGCCGAGTCGGTGAGGCCGGCGCGGTTGCGGTGGTGACCGGCGGCAGGGAAAGAGCGATGTCGCGACGGTCGACGGCTACGCGGAAGCAGCGCCAGGACTCTGGACGGATCCGAAGTTGGAGCCGCTCCGGCGCCGTGAACAACGGCGGGGGTGAATCGGCTCCGGTACGGTTCACGCGGCCGTCGTCGAGGCAGCACCAGCAGCACGGAGTAAGAGGCACACGGCCCAGTGCACGACGGCAATTGGACAGCGTCTCCGGCATTAGGGAGGAGGGCGGCTGTGAAATTGGTGCGGTGGGGGCGCCATGGAGGTGGGGCTGAGGTTTCGCGGCTCGGGAGAAGGGAGCTTCCCGGGGAGAAGGTGATTTGGCGCCCACGAGGTATGAATGGGGGCGGGCGGGGGGGGGGGAATTGGGAGGGGAGTGGAACCATGTCTTACGGACGCATTTGTCTGAAATGTGAGGGGGAGTTACAGTTCTACCCTTGCCTATAGGCTTCTCGGCTTGGGTCTGTGTACTGAGGGTCGGGGATAGTAGAGTAACTTTGCTTCTCCCCAAATAGTGGGCGGGAGCGATTTCGGGCGAGGAGGGCGTGTTTTGAACTATAGTGGGCGCGAGCGAATTCGGGCGAGGAGAGCGTGTTTTGAAATAGTGGGCGCGAGCTATTTCGGGCGAGGAGAGCGTGTTTTGCCGACCATGGTTTATGAATTATTCGGCACATGTCATTTCGGCCGAGGAGAAGGCGCGCTTGGATGAAGTTACGAACCTACCCTCGATGTACAACGGGCCAATTGATGCGTGTCCCACATAGGACGGTAATTTCGCGTCTCCCATTTATTTGCTCGGGCGAATTCCACCGAGCAGAGAGGATGTTTAACGGTTCGTTCAAATTTTGGGAGAACGAGCATCCACGTCTACCTTACCAAGTCGATTCGAATCAAATTTTGAAATATTAGCTTGCCACTTCTTTTTTAGATGGAGAGATGATGCTCGGGAGTAATGTGTTTTTACATGCTCGTTGCTAGCGATTTACTATATGACAAATAGTTGACCCACTCAAAAACGCGAATCAAACCCAAAATGAAATATCTCGATTCAATGAACTAGCTCGTTCAGTAGGTCAAAATAGTGAACTAAATCCAAAATTGAACACCTCAATCGAGTAGCATGTTGTACAGTATTATAGTACTCCATGAACATGTTGAAAGTCAAATTAATGAACTTGTTTGATATACGCATATATCCGTTCATGTGTGGATTGCAGACAACATGGTCTCCAATTTAAATATTTGAATGCAAGTTTATATCAGTCTTTGATGCATAAAACGCGACCTCCCCCTCTCCCGGACTCCTGTTCTCTCTCTCTCTCTCACTCTCTCGCCGACAATCTTCAATTCTGTCGCACGCATCCGACACAAAAACCTTGTTGGTCCCTCTCCCTTCTCTCTCTCTCTCTGTGTGTGTGTGTGGGGGGGGGTCTTTCTAGTCCGCATTCATATATACACCATCTATAGGTCTCTCTCGCACACTATGTATGATACTCTAGCTAGTCCAAGCTAGATATCTTGGGTGCACTCATCGTACGCACACAAATTCCTTGGCTCTTTGCCCGTAACTCTCTCACGCACCACTATGTCGTCTCGGAGCTCTTCCCCCCTCTCTCAAACTCTCCATCCACCTGGGTCACACATACACATGCATATCTCACTCGCACTCGATAGGCCCATCTAAAACTCTATCTCTCTCCATCGTTCTCTCTCCATCTCACACGCACACACACACACAATCTCATGCCCAGCTAGCCAAGTATGATGGTCTCTCACTCAATTGTAGGCACACGCAGTCCCCCGTATATGTATATGACTAGCTAATCTTAGTCTCCATCACAAACATGTGCATGGTCTATCTCGATTTCTCTCGGGGCATCTTTCTATCGCGCACGCACTCCCTCGATCTCCCACCCATATAGTCCCCTCACGATCTCGAGGGGATCTCTCTATCACAAACACACCCTCTCTCCCTCCCCATGCGTCCATGCCATCCATGTGTCCCTCTCGACCTTTTTTCCTTGTTGGCCAGACCTCTATTGGACATGTGCTACAGGGGTGTCTCTCTCCGTTGCAAACAATCACACACTAGCTATCTTCGTGTATCTCCTCGCCTCGCTTTTCCATCTCGGAGATGCATGCGTGATATGTTCGCATAAGAAACGAAAAAACACACACTCTCTCTAATTTATCGTTTGTTGTCACTTTCTCTTTCACACACATACTCTTTTTGCACACTTACTCATTCTCCTTCACACGCACTTGATCTGTCTCGACTGAGGCACTCACCTCCGTCCATAGCACATAGATTTATTGAAAAGTCAAACATCACAAAGTTTGACCATGTACGTGGAGAAAAAGAATTACATCTAGTACGGCAAACATATACCATTAGATTCACCATGAGATGTAGTTTTGTATGATGTATCTTTGGTATTGTAGATATAAATAACATTTGCGTAAACCTGATCAAAGTTTCCAAAGTTTGACTTCTAAAAAATTTACATGCACTGCATTATCGAGCGGATGGAATATCTCTTTCCCCCTCTCAGCTATCTGACGCACCACTCAGCCTTATCGGGGCTCCTCAATCTCTCTCAAACTTTATTGGTCAGTTTGGTTCGTGACCTGACCCTCATGCCTTGATGGTCGGTACTGCCTGGTGTGGACGTGAGATGTAAAATATTTCTGCCTGGCCAGGCTTGTGTGGTGCTGAAGCGTTTGGTTCATGCCTGGGCCAGGCAAAGCATCAACGTCCCATCAATCAATCCATGCATCAATTATTTAATGCTAATATCCATCCATGTTGCTGTTAGCCTCGTGGCCGCACGACCAGGCACGGCCAGGCGTTCGAAATCGGTCGCTTGGGCCAGGCTACTTGCAGTGTCTGGAGTTCAGCCAGGCTAATTAAAGTGCAAGGGAACCCAGCCCAGGCGGGCTTTCTTTTTCACAGGGTAGCAACCAAACAAGCGTGCATGAAATCCAGCCACAACCCCAGGCCACGCAAAAGATGCTCACGACGCAAGCCAAACGGGCCTTATATCTCCCTGGTTCACACATACACATGTCTCGCTCGCGCTATACATATAGACCCATCCAACACTCTCCGCCCTTGTTCTCTCTCCATGTGACACGCACCCCCCTAAGTACCATAATCCCTCACTCCATCATAGGCTCTGTTTGGATCCATGGGTTAGAGTTAGTTTGGGTTAGTTTGGAGTCAACTAACCCAAAAAGATCCAAACAGGAGGGTTAGTTTAGGTTAGATGCATCTAACCCATCCAAAAAAACTAACCCATCCAAGAGGTGCTTATTTGGGTTAGTTCTTCTCGGGACCACTAATAAACACTTTTTTCTCTCGCTCTCCCCGCAGCAGATCCCTCCCCACTTCCTCGAAGCTTCTCGTCCTCTCCCTCCCTCCCTCTCGCACCGCCCGTGAAGGTGCCTCGCCGTATCCGCGCTCCATCTAACCCTGCCATCCAAACACCTCTTTACTTAGAGTTAGTTCAGGGTTAGAATCTAACTCTAACCTCTAACTGAGTTAGAGTATCCAAACAGGGCCATAGGCGCAAGCACTCCCCCCCTCCTAAGTATGATTATCTCTTACTAGCCATCAGGAACACACGTATTGTCTCCTTCCATCCATACGTCTATCTCGATATCTCTCGGGGCATCTTCTATCGCGCACACACCTTGTCACTCGATCTCCCACCCATGTAGTCCCATCACGATCTCCAGGGGATCTCTCTATGACAAACATACACTCTCTCCTCCCCATGTCTGCATTTTCTCCGTACGTCTCTCTCGACCTCTCTCCCTTGTTTGTCAGACCCCTCTTGGCCACGTGCTAGGGGTCTTCCTCTCTCGGTTCCAAACAACCACACACTATCTCCTCACCTTGCCTCCGTTGTCGAAGATGCATGTGTGATATGTTTGCATAAGACACGCACGCTTTTTCTCCACTTTTATCGTGTGTTGTCCATGTCTCTTTCACACACGCACACACACTTTTTTCACTCTCTCTCTCTCTCTCTCTCTCTCTCTCTCTCTCTCGTCAGGGACTCTGTCACGTCCATAAGCATATGGATGTTTTGAAAAGTCAAACCTCAGAAAAGTTTGACTAGGTATATGTGGAGAAAAACATTTACATCTGGAACGATCATTAGATTCATCACAACATGTACTTACTTCATACTATCATTTATCTTTGGTATTGCCGATATAAGTAATTTCTTTATAAACTTGGTCAAAGTTTCAAAAGTTTGACTTTAAAAAAATGTTGTAACTACATTATCGAACGGAGGGAGTAGCTCTTTCTCTCTCTCTCTGCTATCTCTCACGGGCCTCCCCTCTCACTCGAACTCTCTATACCGACGGATTATACGCTCACTGTGTCAGCGTATAGCTCTGTATATTGTTTAGTTGACCGGTCAACCAATCCACATGCTGCGTTGTCAGCTCGTGTTCTGTATCTTGGTGTGCTGGCCCATGTGGCAGTGGGTGAAAATAAGTAAACTAGAGGCCCATCTGACACGCGGTGAAGGAAACAAAGTTGAAACCACTCGGGGTAGCACCCCGCACGCTAGTAAATTGAGGGCGCATTGAGGACAAACTTCTTGCGCGCGAAGGACGCACTCGCGCACAATTCACCACTGCGCGGCGGCATGCACAGAAGGACGCACTCGCGCACACCCAGCACACAACACACACCAGCACACGTGTACACCGGCGTCGCCGCCGGTTGAGATGGACGGCGAGGCAGCCAACAAGCGGAGGCCGCTCGAGCCAAAACCGCATCCGGCGAGCCTGGACTTCATCAGCAGCCTCCCCGACGACATGCTGCTCGTCATCATCGGCCTCCTCCCCACCAAATCTGCCGTGCGGACCGCCCTGCTCTCCCGGCGGTGGCGCCCCCTCTGGCGCTGCGTCCCCCTCAACCTCACCGTCGACAGCTGCCTCTGCGACGGGGATTGCAAACGCATGGCCGCAGTCTCCAAGATCCTTTCATCGCACCCTGGGCCAGCCAGACGCCTTGACATCCGCATGTTCAGTACCAACTGCAAGGTCCAACCCAAGTTCGACGAGTGGTTCTTATCCCCCGCCCTAGATCAGCTCGAGGAGCTCAGCTTTGAAGCTGGACGATGTCGCTCTCTGCCGCCGTCCGCGCTCCGCCTCACGCCAACGCTGCGCCGCGCCAGCTTCAGCTCCTGCTATCTTCCCCAGATTAATGCCGCGCCCGCCCTTCTTCTCCCTCAACTCAAGCAGCTCGACCTCTTCGACGTTGTCATCTCGAAGAAGGCTATGGAGCACCTGCTCCGCAGCTGTACTGCGCTCGAGTACCTTCGTCTTGAGCAGATCCACGGGTTCATTAGCCTCCACATCGCCTCGACGAATCTCCGATGGATTTATGTGTCTTGCTGGCCCCGCAACAAGACATCAATTGGGAAGAGATCACTCCAGCTGTTCCACGTTATGGTCATTGAGAATGCGCCTTTCCTTGAGAGATTGCTTGTATCGGATCTAGAAGGTCCAACAAAAATCAGGGTCATTGACGCGCCGAAATTGACAGCGTTGGTGTACTCGTCTGCCAAATTCTCCGAACTCTTTATTGGATCCGTAATCGTTCAGGTACAACACTCATCTTCTTCTCCGTCTTCTTGAAATTCACATTTTTAAATTTCTTCTTGATGTATTTACGACCGTCTTCCAGAAAATGATTCCCACAAGCTTGACCCAGTCCATGCGCACAGTGAAGATCTTAGCACTAAAATCTATCGGCCCCAATCTGGATCAAGTTGTTGGATTCCTTACATGCTTTCCATGCACGGAGAAGCTACTCATCGAGGTGAAACTTCTTTCCTATTAGTAAACGGTAATCACAACGTAGCTCAATTTTTTCGTAATTTTCCCAAATTACGATGACAAGTGTAGTGTTCAAAACTACATCTACGCACTGCACCGAAAGAAATGTTTTTAGTATTTTTTCTCACGTGATCACCTGCATCATTTTTATGCTGTACTACTATAGTAGCCTAGGCTAGTCATAGTGGAAAGTAACTTAGACTACTCCAGTAACTCTATGGTTACCCTAAGGGCAAGTACTACCTCCGTCCTGGTTTACTCTTCCAATTTTGTAGTATCAAAATTTGACCATAGATTTAACTGACAAAATGTTAATGCATGTCACTAAGAACTATATCGTTGGATTCGTATTTGAACATAATTTCAAATGGTGTAATTTTTAGTGACATGCATTGGCATTTTCTTAGGTAAATCTATGGTCAAAATTTTATACTAAATACGAGGTAGTATTCCCTCCGTCCCAAAATTCTTGTCTTACATTTGTTTAGATACGGATGTATCTAACACTAAAATGTAACTAGATACATCCGTATTTAGACAAATTTAAGACAAGAATTTTGGGACGGAGGGAGTACAAAAGTGGGCTATGTAGGCCAAAACATGTGCCAAATTCACTTGTGATGCATTTGGCATCGATGCCCCTCCATTGCTCACCTGGTGCCCCAATCTGGAGCACCTACTTTGCTCCGGTGCCAAATTAACTCACGCAATGAAAAAACACTGCGTGGGAGAGAGAGAGGACTGAGGCAATAAAAAACACTTGTTTGGGAGAGTGAGAGGCTGGTGTAGTTGGTTTGATTGATTTGTTTATACATGTGGGTCTGTGTGCACAGCGGTGCCAACTCTCTCACATCGCGAGAGCGGTGCCAAAATCTTTTGATTTGACATCGATGCGTATTATGTGGCATACTTTTGCGAAATATGGCATTGGCTACATAGTGGAAGGCAACAAATGCCCAAGCTCTTCACGTGCTCCTAGTTAATTGAGAGGAAACAGAAACGGAGAGAGAGAGAGGGAGAGAGAGAGAGAGTGAAAAAATATCACTAGCCAGCCAACCCTATCGTATGAGCGAATGATATTGGTACCTCTTGATGACACGGCAATCTTATGCAGCCAGCTGCTCTAATATGTTCTCTTCTTTTGCAGATAAAAAAAGACCCGAAAGTGAAAAATGTGCTGCACTATAACAATCTCATCGAATGCCTTGATCTCCATATTACAGAAATTGATCTGATCGACTACCGAGGCAGCACATCTGAGATTAAATTGGCCAGGTTCTTTGTTCTGGAGGCAAGTGTGCTCAAGGTAATGAGGTTTGGCGTTCTCTGGCGCAACAATGAATGGCGTGCTGATCACCGCAAGCGTCTAAGCCTAAATGACAAAGTCTCCGCAGAAGCTGAATTTGTTTTTGAAACATCAAGTGGCCAGAGACTCGAAAACTTATTTGCCCATTAGTGACTTGTCAGGGCGGTGGATTTTAGTTTGTACGATAACGCTGCATCCACCTAAAGTAACGAAAGTTCTTACGTGAACTTCCTAGTAATTCCCTCTTCCTAGGTGCAGCATTACTCCTAACATTTGTAATATCAGTTTGAAACTTGTAATATTGCCGTGTCCTATTCCTGCGTTTTCAAAATCCTGCGAATCAAACAGGTCCTGAGTTGGTGATGATGTTGTGCCTCCCATCTTTCACCAGTAGCCGTCGGATCTAGATCTGACGCATACAAACCAAGCTTCTCCATTTTTGCAAAAAGATGCCCGCACTTGTTCCCTATTTACAAACAACTCCTTGTCTCTCACAATCAGCCTTATCTCCTCCCCACCACATCTAGAAGGCCGTGGAAAAATCTGGCGCGATGGCCGCTGCCGGAGCAGTCCACCCCCAATCTTGGTGTTCCGTGCAATGCACGGGCATCTACGCACGGGAAATTATGTCGAACAGGGCTAGTTGTAAGCAGGCTAGCTCTACAGCCATGATGATAGTGACTGCAGACGGTGAGGCTGACTATGGTATGCCGAACACGGCGCCTATACTCAGGTGTCATCTCCGGCGCAGGGTCTTGTCACTTCACTGTGAGGAGCAGCACGTAATAATTTGACCAACGGGTAGTACAGTGCTAGTACTCCTAGGAGTACTACATTGGTAGTACTACTACTAGTACTAGTAGCACCACCGTCTGGATTTAGGAGTACTACCACGTCCATCTGGATTTTAGTATTTGACTAGCAATATCTAGTAATGCATGTCACAAAAAATGTACTACTCCCTCTGTAAATAAATACATGGTGTTTTATTCCTATCGGCGAGAGAACTTAATGTTTTCTTGCTAACTAGAGTCTTAATAGGATTACATGCAATGAACTAAACACTGCATGTCATGTTTGGTAGTCTCAAGTCATTGAAAGCATGCACGGCCCACATCTCTCATTGGTTGATATGTCACGAAATAAGAAACAAGGAGGGAGTTAATGCACCGTGCCTAAGTGTTTTGGGATTATTTGGTTTTCGTAATGTGACTTACACAACATTTTTGTTTACATGCATTAACATTTTATTAGTTAAATCAAAGGTCAAAACTTGGCGCAAAATGCAAAGGGGACCAATAAACCAGTAAACATCAAACTTCTCTCGTTTGGCCCCAACTAGAGGTCCGGTGAGATGACTATACTGCACCGGCACGGAGGGGGGCGCAGCTTCATTGACTTACGGCAACTGCCTTTGGGTGAATGACACGTGGGCCCAGGGGGTGGCTGGCCCACCTATCATACAGCCAAAGGCAGGTGCAGTAGAGGGCCGAGGAGTAGTACGAAATCCTACGCACCTACGCACGCTAACCAAGGGCAAGAGTGATCACTCGAATCGCAAGATCAGTTGACTAGTAGAAGCTAAGCTAGACCCATGGAGGCGATGAGCGCGAGCATCAGCCGGCTGTGCCAGATGGTCCACGACGCCGGCCTGCGGCCCGGCAACGAGGAACGTCTCCAGGTAGTATTGCTTGAGGCCGGCAGGGCGAGGGGCCGCTTGGACGACAGCTTCGTCTCCTTGTTCGACGAGGTCCTCGTCGGTTTCCTCGACAAGTTCACCGTCGTCAAGAAGCTCGCGGACGACTTTGACGTAAGCCTTCAGCCGACGCGCCCAGGCTCTGCGATGCCCGCCACCCTCAACGGCCACTATGGTGACAACCTCTTCGACGCACTGGTGGCCCTGCGACTGCCCGCCGTCGCGCCGGAGAATGTCCACCTTGAGGTCGCGCTCGCCGCGCAGCGCCTGGCGCAGCAAGACACCATGGACATAATCACCCACGTCTACGCGCATGCAAGAGGAGGACGATAGGACGCTGGCCTTCTTGGACCGCAGGGCAACCTTGGACGCACTGTTCAGAAGCACGTTGAGCTCGCCGCCAACGCCGCTGCTCCTCACACGTCGGTTGGTGACCCGGCGCACTAGGGCGTGAGGATGTCGTTGATGGATCCGTATGTATTTTTATCTTTCCGTCAAATCCATGTAGTAGTATATGATACTACAGTAATTATCTTACCTTTCGCATCAACTTCATAATTTTCGTACGTACTCCATGCATGAACGGCGCCAGAACCAAACTTCTCATTACTCTAGGCAAAATCGTTATTTTCTATCTATCGATCGCGCCATGGAGCAGAACCAAATTTTACAAGTTACGAGTTCAAAAGGAAAAGCCTGCCGTGTTCGCGTCGCACCCCCACACGGTTGGTCCGGCACGCCGCTCAAGCGGGAATGCGTGCGGTGTTGCATTTTCACTTACAAGTGGGACCGTAGTTGAGCAAACCGACTATCGGCAAACCCCCACCCCGCCCACCGCGCGATGGCTGAGAAAACAGGAGGGAGAAGAGATGGCTGTAGCACGGACTCCAAGAAAATTGGTGTCGGATGGGACTCGTGTGGGTGGCGTGTGCCGTAGTGCTAGACGTGAATGCTAGTTATGGCCCATGCCACCCCACTATATCGAGCCTATATCGAGGTACAGTACGTAGAACAAATTTCCTGCAGTCCGTGCTCAGCACTCCTCTATCTCTCTTCTCAGCCAGCCAGCGGACGCGCGGAGCCCATCGTCTGTTTGCTCACATGCGGTCCCACATGTCAGTGAAAACGCAAGCGGACCCACTGAACCTGCACATCTTTCACCTCGACGTGCTGGTGATGAAAAACAAATCCAAGAAAGATCTTCGGTGGCCGCTTTTGGAGTTACTCAAGAGTAGTAAGATTCTATTTACAGTTTAACCCAAGATGCACATCTCGTGGCTTCAACTTATCAACTACCACTCTATTTTCTTTCATGACACGACCTGGATGCTGGATGTCCCACGTGTCGGCAAAAGGAGGAAGAACCCGACCAAATCTTCGGTTGTGCTCTCGGATTAGACTAGTTGTGCTAACTTAAAAATTTTATTGTGTACTCCCTCCGTTCCAAAATACTTGACTTCCATTTGTCCAAAAATGGATGTGCCTATATACTAAAACATGTCTAGATACATATATATTTTGACAAATAGAAGGCATGTATTGTGCAACGGAGGGAGTAGAATGGATGCAAGTTTTTGTATTGGGAAGAAGAGTACATCCATATATTGATAGAGCGCAATTTAGTAGATGTTCTATCACTTTTAGCTAGCACAGAGGCTATAGATGAGATTAGTGCACTTGTTGATACTCCTACTTGGTATGCGTGTTGCTGCTTAGACGCAGAGAAAAACGGACCGGAGGGAGTACTAGAATAGAGGCTAGACATGAGACTAGATGCGAGGAAGCAACGTCTACTTCTTTACACTCGAAGAAGAAAGAAGCACGCAAGATCGAGCCTCCGCAGATCAACAATGAATGCATCGAGAAGGCACTAATCCAACTTACAGGAGTAGTAAAATGTATTCTTGTGGTTCTTGTTTTCTTTGGTCTTGCTTTTCTAGTCAAAATTATCGTTGGAGTTCGTGCAAAACGGAGGTCCGTTTGGGGTCGTGCGTTGCAGTTGGCCTTACAAGTGGGACCGCAGTTAAGGAAACCGACTATCGGCAAACCCCCACCTCGCCCGCCGCGCGATGGCTGAGTTAGAGAAACGATGAGGTTGAAGAGATTGCTCTAGCACGGACTCCAAGAAATATGATGTCAGATGGAAGTCGTGCTGGTGGCGTGTGCCGTACTCCTGGACGTGAATGCTTGTTCTGGCCCATGCCACCCTACTACTCCTACTAGTTAGTACTATATAGTACTACTAGTATCGAGGATTCGAGGTGCTGGTTACGTAGTACAGTATGGCTACAGTAAAAACACCCGCACGACGCGCAAAGCATGTGAAGCTAGTACAAATAGTGTACTACTATTGTTGATTGGCCCCATCCGATAACCTGTTGCAATGCACGTACAATTATGTATTCGGAAAATATATTTTTTGCCTCGTCGCACCACTCACTCACAGAAGCAACTCGAAAGCCATTCATAAATTTAGTAAGTTTATCACAGGCATATCATTTTATTACATACAACAGGTCATCAACCCACATCGACAACGAGGATACATTATAAATACTAAAGTTTTCACCACACAACAAATAACAAGCAATGAAATGAACTTCAACTCAACCATTCCTCGGCGTTGGAAACGCTTGCTTTGAACCACAAGTGATTCTCTGGGACGGGCCATCCATTGTCGATCTGGAGACCAACGCAGGACTGATCATCCAGGCTGAAGCGGCCTACTATATCAGTACCAGGGTAGGGAACCACCCAAATGTCCGAGGTATAGACACAGTTGCTTCTCATAAATGGTAGTAACGTTGTGTCAACAGCAGTTGGATCGCCTTTCACCATCATTGGATAGTTTTGTCCAAGGAAGAGCGAGTTTTCTCCAAGACTATCAATTCTGTACCAGGGAGAAGGAGTTGGCGCTAGCACACTAGTATCCATCCCGAATACCATGCAACGGGTGTTGGAATAGGTCCGGAGAGTGCGACCATGGGAGACTACACCTGCTTCCTTAGCAGTAACATCATCAGTGGGCTGTATACACACGAGAAGAGGTGATCCATCGGAATTAGTTGCCAGGCGCCAAATAGTATATGGGCGCTGCTCGTCCTCATGCTCGTGATCATCACCATCATCATCTCCCCCTTGGTTATAAAAATCTTCAAGTATAGGTGGTGGAATGTTCACAGGACCTTGGAAACACAAGAAGAAGGTTAATTAGTAAGGCTGGCCATAGTGGGGGTAACATAAGTAGTATCATGCACTTGGGACTCGCAAACATGCTTATGTGGCAGGCAATTAAGGAAGAGAGAGATGGTTATAGTAACATAGGTAGATACCGTAACATAATAAATGTGATGCTACTATGTGTCATGCATGGCAATAAATGAGACCACCTATGATACTAATCTAAGATACTATGCACTATAGAGGTAGTAACATAAACTAGTAACATATGCATGTTACTAGTCTAAGTTACTCCCCACTATGACCAGCCTTGCTAACCCGCATGCATGTGGATGAAACAATTATAATTACGGTGGAAGACAAACGTACCGAAACAACGAGGATGCCATGCAAAAACAGTGCCACGAGTGGTGGCAGCAAACACAAGGCCCTCGTATTGAATTGCATCACAGTACTCATCCGTGTACAGAAACTGATTTTTGAGCAATATCCATCCAGTCAAACCACTGACGACGGCAACAAGCTTGTCGAAGATAGCAACAACTTCATAGTTGTTGTAATTCCAAGAGCGGTTGGGGACTCGAGAAATTGCTATCTTCCGTAGAAGACAGTCACCATGATTGTATTTGAACGTGCGTACAATACCGGTGTGCTCAACCTCTGGGCAGTCTGCTGAGATTTTTGGAAGTGGAACCCGGTCACGAGTGTACACATTCACAAGTTCCCACTCGCAGTTGGACCCAATGTAAACAACCCAATCTCCATTTGCGCCTGCCCAAGCCTTGCCCTCAAGCGATGGCATCTTAACATCATACGTATCATTATCAAGCGGCATCAACTTGCACAGGGCGAGGCCTCCGTCGTGACGGCGCCAGTCATCAGGGTCACGGCGAAGAAGATAGGGGAGATCAAACCGCTCCTTGACTCTTGGGTTCCTTGTAATGATGTTATTAGTTGAGTCGAGAATGGGCTTGAACGAACCTGCCATGCTAGCCGAGGTGATGACGTCGCACCGATCAATGAGTTCCTCCACCACGTCATCTTTCAGATCGGGGCAAGAATAACGGGGTCGTTTCCGTCCTGTTCCCTCCATGGAGAAGACGATCGAACAATGGCAGAAGAAAGGGTGAAGGGCTGAAGGAAAATGGAGGAGGGAGAGGAAGAGCGTGCGACAGCAGTTCCAAATCGAGAGGGAAAGGCGAAGAGTCGGTGGACGGTTGCCAGTTTGCCACGGTTCACGAAGGGGCGCCCCGGCCTACACGTCGGTTCGGAAATACTCCTACTACTCGCCGTCGTCTCACTGATATGTGGAACGGGACCACATGTCAACGAGACATGGTGTGTAATTTCTCGTGCAAAATGCGATCTGGCCGCGTTGGCCCGAGGTGCCGCATTAGTTATCGGCCTTTATTTTTTAATGGCGCGCCGTTCAGTTTTGAAGCACGACTAACTGGTACTGTACGCAGAGAAAATATAAACTACTCTACCACTACTCCACCTCCAGTACTAGTAGTATAAAGAAGATATATAGGCTGGAGCTTCAGCGCTTTCTTGCCAAGGGCTGCCCACTTGCTTCTCACACTACCACCCTCTCTCCAGATCTAAAAAAGACGGCCCCTCTCTCCCTCCTCACCGGTGGTCACAGATCCGCCGGGGAAGAAAAGGACGTGCAGCGTTGACGCACTCGTCGTCGGCGAGCGAGGTCACGCACTGACGACAAGGCCGTCCTCTCAGACCTAGCGCCCGCGCGGGATCGCTGCCGTAGTGTGTGCGGAGGACGACGACCACGAGCGAAGCCACTTCCCGCCGACCCTCAGGTATGCTACCTCTTTTCGAACCATACCCTTGTTCTATTGCCCCATCTGGCACGTCGTTGCATGTGGATCTTTTTCCACTCCACCATCTTCCCAATTTGCTATCCTCTGCTCTGCTGGCCACGCAGACGAATGCATGTCTGGGTTGAATAAGGAAAGGAAGGGAGACTGTACTGTCCAAGAGAGTAGGCATCGAACCCGCATCTAGGTTGAAAAGGGGAAAATCAGTAGCTAAGGAACGAGTCTCGTGTCTCTTGGTTGAAGAAGGGTAGAAAGGCATGACAACGCAATAGAGAATGACCAGGTCGATCGGTTTGTTGTCCTCACATAGGAAAAAGGTGGCTAAAGAGAACAAAAATGGGACGTAATCCACATATGCTGCCTGGATATTTGTTGCTCTGGGCAACCATACCTCCCTCACCACTCTGCGTCCGTGGAGGTACATCGTACTGGTGCGCCCACTGTCCGAATGGGCCTCCCATGCTCTTATTGCCACTTTTTTTGCTGTTAGTATAACGCCAGCAGTCAAGTCAAGCAATGCTACTGCTAAAGTGATGCCACATTTAACTAATGCCGCTCTCAGTCTAATGCCACAGATAAATTTAAGCAGTGCCATTTAATGTCACTGGATCATTTCAGGGTTAGCTGTTGATTGTGGATGTATTAAAGATTTTTCAGCTAAGGCATTCTAATGTTGTTGCACAGCCAGTATACCAACGATGAAACTTGTTACTACCTTCAGATTTTTGCACTGTTAATGCTTATAGATTACATACCTCACTTTCATGAGATAAGTTAATTTTTTTGTACAGTGTCACCAAAATGCCAAGGCGCTGATGTCATTTTATTTTGGTTAAACTGCACAGACAATTATGAAGACAAGAGGAAAGGTCAAGAGTGGGCACCTCCTCCTCCGGCTGTTCTCTTGATTATCAGAGGAAGATCAAGTTTTTATGTTTGATCGATTATCAAGATTGGGATAGCAATTTTTAAGGTCCCCCCGAGTTCGAAATGATATTTACCTTGGAGGTACATGGTTTGCAATTTTTTTATACTGTCATTAGTTAATAATGCTAGTTACCTTCAGACTTTTGTATTTGGTTTAATGCTCATGCACAGCTAGTATACCAATGCTGAAACTTGTTACCTTTACATTTTGTATTGTTAATTCTTATAGAAACCTTCCAGTGCTAGAGTTTATTGAAATCTGTTCAGTAAAACCATTGTACTGTACCCTGTAATAAACTAACTACTCTACTGTTGCACTAGCCACTGGATTAGTGTATATTTGTAGTATTCGAATGGTGTTGCATTAGCGTATGGACATAAATAAAGTGTGGCAAGCTTTCCCAGATATGTGCTCAAGAAAACTACTACCTGTTTTTCTAAATACTAGACGTTTGGGTACTTTAAATTGAACCGCGAAAACGTCTTATATTAAGGAACAGAGGGTGTAGAGTTCACTCAAATTATCCCGGTAAAGCTAGTCACACCTTTGTTAAAATTAATGTTCATTATGTTATCGGAGGAGGTCTGTATGTTTGTCTCTAATGCCTGTCTACTACATACCCGACATCATGATGTAATGTTAAGTCATTTCCTTTTGTACAGTGTAACTAAATTGTCAAGGCGGTGATGGCATTTTATTTTAGTAGAACTGCACAAAATTTGCTTAAAAGAAGAGGAAAGGTCAGGAATGGCTCAGTTTTTCAGAAAAAAACTATGTATGCCTTCCTGACATCAGCCGCTGTTGCTTTATTTATTCCTTCAAACAGGTGGTTAGAAACAGTCTTGCTACCTTTTCCCATTAAGAAATTGGAATGCTTATATTTGTGAGTCTATGCTTCAACTAGTGCCACTTTTATAGTAATCACACTTTCAATATCTATGCAAACAGGGATGCTCGATTTTAGTGGAGCTGCACAAAAAGTCCAACTGGTTCAACATTAGGAGCATGTTTTTTTCCAAACCTTTATATCCAATTGGTGGCACTATGAGCTGTTCATTACGAAGGTACATGGTTTGCTACTATCTTGCTACTCTTTTTGTACTGTCATTAGATAGTAATACTAGTGGTTTGCATGTGAATTTATTGGCAGGGTGGACCTACATTGGAGGTGCAGGACAGGATTCAATGATTGGATGCTCAATTTCGGTTGTATCGATTTCACCTCTTCCATCACTGCGAACATGGTGTGGTATATGTTTACTAGCTGCTTGATATTTGTGCAGACAGAGATGTCTGCCCGTTGCTATTTGGCAAACAAACAAAGTGTCCGCAATTTTGGTTGAACTGCACAAGAGAATAGTATAGTCACTGCATGCAGTGCCATTTGAAAATAGACACAAAGATTGGATAGTCACTTCATGGACTGCAGAAAAGTAGTACTGTACTATTTACTGGCCAACAGTTGGTGCTTCATTGCTTTGGTCTGATTATACAATGGGCATCATTTTCCCTAAGTTAAAGTTTGTATTCCGAAAATAGTCTCGCGGTGTGATCGAGAGAAGACCAAATCATATTGCAGTGGATGTTCCTCCATCATGTGTGGTTCATTCTCATGGTTCCAGCTGTTGGTGAAACCACTTACGTTTGCAAGAGGAATTGTAGACTTCACAAACAAATTTGTCTTTCAGTCTGTACTGAATGTTGGCCAAGAGAAGCATCCATGTTAGTAGGAAGAACAGATGTTTTTTCTAGATCTTTGCTTTTGGAGCTACATATTTGTATATGATCTGTGAATCATTGAGATGCATTAACATGTTGATCTTATGTATGGGAATCGTACTAGTTAGTTTTAGTTGCGACGCAAGATCCGAACTGGCTGATCTTTGCTTTTGGAGCTACATATTTGTATATGATCTGTGAATCATTGAGATGCATTAACAGTTACTTATTTCTGTTCGCTCAGTGTTTACAAGTTACTGATCGATCACTAGCTAGCCTACAAATGCGCACCTGGCAGTTTTATTTGCGACGCAAGATGCGAAGTGGCAGTTTTTTGAATAAAAATGCCTACCTCTGAAGAAACTGACAAGCTACACTATCGATCCTACACGGATAAAAATGCCTACCTCTGAAGAAACTGACAAGCTACACTATCGATCCTACACGGATAAATAGCGTATCACGCACGTACTACCTCCTTTCCGGTTTGCAGGGCTCAATTCAAGAAACGACCTACTCGATCCTACACGAATAAATAGCGGATCACGCACGTACTAGTACCTCCTTTCCGGTTTGCAGGGCTTAATTCAAACCTCTCACCAACCAAGGTACTCCCTCCGTCCGGGTTTATTAGTCCCGTGAGCAAAGCAGCAAGACCAAGGCATGGCAATAATTAACGGCATGCAGAAGTTTAAGCCTAATTAATTCCAGCGATTTAAGTGGCTGCATGCGTGCCCTCGGCTGCGACTCGTTGCATGCTGCTTCGCGTACTGCCTGCGAGCGATTCTGAGTGCCTGCATGCAGCCGGCCGTAATTAAGGCAGCTAACTGATGCGAAAAAAGATACGCTTTAATTGTTGCGGGCTTTTTAAATCCGTGAAATCATTATTGACAAGGAGGGAGATGATTCGAGTGCACTCGTTTGACCGCCATGCCGGCGTGCGAACCCAGACGGGACGGGACGGCACAGTCATAATTTCAGTTTCCCTAGTTTTCCACGGCAAGCTGGCGCGCTAAGCCATTATGCATTGAATTCCGATGACCGTCGCGCTACCTTCCCCCTATAAGTACTGTTTCCCGGCATTCTCCAGTGCCACCGTGACCCAACTCGCCATATCCTCATAAGCCCCCACCAGCCCGACGTCGCTCGCCACGTCCGCCATGCCCCCGCCCGTCCGCGGTAGGCGACGCCGGAGGCGGTCACCGCCGGAACTAGTGTTCGGTTTTTCACCGGAAGGCAGACGGAGGGAGGAGGCATTCTATCTGTCTTTAGATGGCAATGCGCAGATCGAGGAGTTGTTGGAGCGCGACCGCATGGCGGAGGAGCAGGAGTTGTTGGAGCGCGACCGCCTGGCGGAGGAGCAGCGTAACGCCGATTTGCGCCGCCAGCGGGACATGGAGCAGCAGCGCACCGACGCTCTGAGTCGCGAGCAGAGCGCCCGCAACTGGGCCGACTACGTGGAGGCCGGCGCCCGGCAAATAGCCCTGGAGGCTGTCGGGCACGCACGCGTTCGCGACGCCGATTTTTACTACCAGCTCGTCAAGTGGGTTTCCCGCTTGGAAGCCGAAGCTTCGGTGGACCACGCCGGCATGGAAAGGGCCAACGCGCGCGAGCAACGCGCCCTATCGCACCTCTGGCAAGTCCGAGGCGAGGCGCAGGACGCCGGTGCCGGCGTTTAGCGTGTACCGCCGGCATCGTCTAGTTAGCTAAGAGTAAGTTAGTACTTGTCTAGTGGGAGTAGATAGTTAACTTGGCTATGATGGTTGTCAACGTGGAAGTTCAGTACTCTATATGTGGATTAGACCTGTTACTTTGCTCTGAATGTTGAACTTTCCGTTTGAACGTATGGAATGGGCTGTTATTTTTTTAAATGGGTTGTATTTGTCCTCCACGGGTTTAGAGGCTGACTTGTGGGCCTAGCAAGTTGACGCGTACACAATCAGGAGATGATTGTACGTGGAGAGGATGACAGCAGGGACCCGCCAAGGTCATGGCAGTACGCAAGCAAGTGCCTCCTTATTTCAAGCCAATAAAAAATGGCTCCTCCTAGTGGATTTCTGACATCTGGGTCCCATGCCATTGTCAACGTAGTCAATAAACGAGAGAATTGCACCACGAGCGGCTAACACCAGGGACCCAGCAGCTCGCCCAGTTATTTTTGTTTTGGGTTAATTTGATAAATGCCTCCGAGAAATGCCACTGCAATTTCCAAACTTTGAAAAATGCCATTTCATGCCATTTCTAGTGGCATTTTTTGAAGTCTGGAGTGGCGTTTTTCAAAGTTTGCAAACTGCAGTGGCGTTTTTCAAAGTTTGCAAAAATTGCAGTGGCATTTTTCAAAGTTTGGAAATTGCAGTGGCATTTTTATGAATCGCCATAATTGGAGTGGCATTTATCTAATATGTTTTTGAGACGGAAGCAGGGTGTCAACTGGGCTGTGCGGGACACTCTGGCCTGTCTAGACAGCCTTTTCTTTTATGTTTACCACAGACCAGCCCAGTAGTTTTTTTTCTTTTTGAAAATGGCTAGCCCAGTTTTTTTGTGATTTGTCAAGTAAGTCACTTTATCAGGCCTGTTGGGCTAGACGAGGAGAGCTTCATTCGGCTGGCCGAGAAAATGGCCTATCAGTAATGAGAAATGGGCTGTACATTTTTAAAACACATCAAACCGGCAATTAGTTTCAAATATCTTTTTTTCATTTCGAGATTTTAAATTGCATTGATTTTTATGCGTGGACAATTTATTGGATTTTATATTGATATACATTTATTTTTAAAATCAGTCTGAATGTGACTCAAAATTTCGGGATTAAAAACAGTTCAGACCGCACGGACCTATGCAAAATTTCGTATAATTTTTTAATCGTGGCCACAATATGGGTTGTAATGCTAACAAAAAGAATATGGGCTCCAAAAAAACACGTAAGAATTAGCAAATGGGCTGTAAACTATTTGAAATAATGGCAGATGGGTTGTATGCTGTTTTTCACATATTTGAGGCTTTCCACAGATGGCCTGTATACTGTTGGATGTCCATCCAACAGCCGTCGTGCTTCTTCAATCTCTGCTCTTCCTGCTGCAGCCGCTCAAACAAGCGCCAGCGGGACTGCCTGCTCCCTCCTCCCCGCCGCCGGCTGTGCTACCGCGCAGGCCTCACCGCCCCATCGTACTCCCATCGCTGGCCTAGCTATCCCTCTACTCACCCTCAGTCCCACACATGCTGTTATTCTCCGGCGACGGCAGATGGACCAGTAAACCCTCGTATTCCTCCGCATGGGAAATAACTGCCGAGTATTCCCTGTCTCCGTGTCGTTCCCCTCCTAGGCCTCGCCGTCGTCCACTACCCTGGTGCTCTCGGCGCGGCCTGGTCGACGCGGTCAATGAACGACATCCATCGGAAGTGGACTGTACATGGAGAGGCTGACAGCTGGGTCCACGGCCGCACGTAAGGAAATGCCTCCTTATTACACGCAAAATAATGATTCCTCCACCTGACATCTGGGACCCACCGAAAGAGCCTTTGTATTTCGCAAAAAAACGTTACCGCCGCTGACAGCTCGGACCCACCAGCTATATCTTCGCACGCAAGGAAGTGCCTCCTTATTACGCCCAAAAAAAAGAATACTCCCCCTGCTAGCTAGGACCCAGTATAGTGGGCCTACTAAGTTGACGGGGATGAAGGGCTTTGTCAACTTAGTCAATATGCACGATTCTTGCTCGACTGACCGTACGATGTCCATCCAATGGCCGTAGTGCTTCTTCAACCTCTGGTCTTCTTGCTCCAGCTGCCCAAAGCAGCGCCGGTCGTGCCGCCTTCTCCTGCCTCCCGTGGCCGGCTGTGCTGCCGCGGAGGCCTCACCGTCCCCATACTACTCCCACCGCTAGCCAGGCCATCCCTCCACTCCACTCACCCACAACCCCTGTTATTCTGCGGCGACGACAGCGCAGCCGAACCAGTGAACCCTCGTACCCCTCTTCGCGTGGGCATCCACTGCCGCGTCTTCCCTGGCTCCGCGTCGTCCCCTTCCTAGGCCTCGCCGTCGTCCACCGCCGTGGTGCTCTCGGCACGGCGTGGTCAATGTAGTCAGCGACCGAATTCCATCGGAAGAATACTGTACGTGGAGAGGCTGACAGCTAGGTCCACGACAGCTGCAAGGAAGTGCCTCCTTATTACGCGGAAAATAATTATTCCTCCACCTGACAGCAGGGACCCACCGGACGGGCCACCAGTATTTTGTGAAAAAAACGTTTGCCCCTGACTGCTGGGACCCACCCGACGGGCCACCGTATTTCGTGAAAAAAATGTTCCCCCTGCTCTCAGCTCGGACCCACCGGAAGTGCCTCCTTATTACGCACAAAAAAATGAATACCCCCAGCTAGCTGGGACCCACCTTGGTGGGAGGCTGACTTGTGGGCCTACTAAGTTGACGGGGACAGAGGGCTTTGTCAACTTAGTCAATATAAACGATTCTAGCTCCAGTGACCGTACTATGTCCATCCAACGGCCGTAGTGCTTCTTTAACCTCTGGTCTTCTTGCTCCAGCCGCCCAAAGCAGCGCCGGTCGTGCCGCATGCTCCTGCCTCCCGTGGCCGGATGTGCTGCCGCGGAGGCCTCACCGCCCCCTACTACCGCTGGCCAGGCCCTGCGGCGACGGCAACCTCACACCGCAGGCGAACCAGTGAACCCTCGTACTCCTCTCGGCGCGGGCTTCCACTGCCGCGTCTTCCCCGGCTCCCCGTCGTCCCCTTCCTAGGCCTCGCCGTCGTCCACCGCCCTGGTGCTCTCGGCGCAGCGTGGTCAACATGGTCAAGGAACGATTTCCATCGGACGTGGACTGTATGTGGAGAGGCTGACAGCTGGGTCCACGGCCGCAGCAAGGAAGTGCCTCCTTATTACGCGAAAAATAATTATTCCTCCACCTGACAGCGGGGACCCACCGGACGGGCCACCGTATTTCGCGAAAAAACCGTTTCCCCCTGACTGCTGGGGCCCACCAGCTACACCTTCGCATGCAAGGAAGTGCGTCCGGGCAAAAAAAACGATTCGCCCCTCTGACTGCTGGGACCCACCAGCTACATTTTCGCACGCAAGGAAGTGCCTGGCAGTCGGGACCCACCTGGTCGAAGCATACGTAGCGTTGTCATTCTGGTCGCGAACGTGTACGTACATACTGGTCGTTGTAGAGGCGCGCACGTGTCGTAGTAGAGGCGCGCATGTAGCATGTACATGTACGTACAACGGCCAGGGTGCAAGAAAGAAAAATACGGCCACGTATGTGTACATACGGGCGGGGTCTCGAACGCCTAGTCGCGCATACGTACGACGAGGTCTCGTGTTCATGGGGAGGCAACGGAATGCTTCGTGTTCATGTGGAGGCAACGGAATGCGTCGTGTTCATCGGGAGGCAACGGAATGCATCATGTTCATGGGGATGCAACAAAATGCGTCGTGTTCATCGAGAGGCAACGGAATACATGGGAGCCAACCAGCTTGGACGGAACAGGCAATGGAAACGAGGCCTGGCGTACCGCACAACGGAGGAAACGGACCTCCTACGGTCGAAACGGGGGTCATGTTGATCGGGAGGGGTCTGGCGTACCGCAAAACGGAGGAAACAGACCTCCTACGGTCGAAATGGGGGTCCTGTTGATCGGGAGGGGTGTAGCGTACCGCAAAACGGATGAAACGGGCTTGTGTTGGAGCGCTACGGTCGAAACGGGGGTCCTGTTCATCGGGTGGGGTGTGGCGTACCGCAAAAAGGACAAAACGGACTTGTGTTGGAGCGCTACGGTCGAAACGGGGGGGGGGGGAGGGGTGTGGCGTACCGCAAAACGGGACTCCACGGGATACTGTTCATCTCCACCGTCGACCTCCTCCAGCCTCCACGGGCTATTGTCGACCTCCTCCAGCCTCCACAGGCTCCTGTTCATCCAGCCTCCACCGGCTACTGTTCAACCACCCCTCCACAGGCACCCATCCACCCTCTACTGTTCATCCAGCCCTCCACAGCACGGGGTCCTGTTCAACCACCCCTCCACGGCCACCCCTCCACCGTCTACTGTTCATCCAGCCCTCCACACCACGGGTTCCTGTTCATCCAGAGGCAACACCACCGCTCAATGTTCATCCAACCCCCCCGGCAACGCTCACTGTTTATCCCAGAGGCAGCATCGATCAGCTTCAGTTACAGCACTAGCGAAGGAATCGCTCCATCGGGTTCAGTTAACAGCCATCGATCGATCGCTCGGGTTCAGTAACGCGTAGCCTGCAGTGCAATCGTTCGGGTTCAGTTAGAGCCCAACGCCTCGCTCGGCTTCAGTGAGAGCCAACGCCTCGCACACACGCGCGTACGTACGAGAGAAACGCGCATCACTCTACCCTCGACCTCCCACCGTAACCAGCAACTCTCCGAAATTTTCCTCCCCCTCGCTTCTACCACGGTTTTTTCCGTCATGGACGGCCCAAAGAATGTCATGCAGCTGCGTCTCCGGCCCGCCCAGGACGAAAAGCCCATTTTCTGTCATGATGTTTTGTCATAGAAGTAGGAGCCCACCACATCTATGATGATACCGGGTTTTGTCACAATTATCGTCATAGAAGTGTCATATGTATGACAAATTTTTTTTTCGTTCGGCCCAAAATGTCACGGATGTGTCTTTTTTTGTAGTGAGAATACGCCGGCCGGCACCTCGGCAGCAAGTGACCCCTCCGTCACTTGCACACCCGCCGTTGGCGGTGCCTCGACATTAGCCGAGCTCGATGCCATCACGGTAACTAAGCCTCAGTCGATGACTTCATCTCCTTGCCTTTGACTGGGCATCCCTGACGCCCTACATGTTTTCGCAGGGCGCCGCTGCCGTTCCATGCACTCTCCTGCACTTCGTGGACGGCAAGTTGATCGATGTCGCCAAGGCCAGAATCGTTCAACCGGGCAGCCACGTGTTCCACGGTACTCCGATGCCACCCACCGTGTATAGGGTTCAACTGGTTCGGGTGCTGCAGGGCTGCGACGACTTGTTACCTCCGTATCGACCCCCTAGGGCCGACGAAGATGATGTGATGACCCTCAGCGCTTGCATAAGCTGAAACATGCTTTGGACGAAGAGTCATATTCGTTTGGGGGCGGGGGACACCACCCCACACACAACACCGCCAGTCGTGCCGGCGCCAAGCCATGGCAAGACCGCCGCAACGCTACCGTCGTCAGCTGATCTGGACATGCATATGGCACATGATCCGGACAATGACGATGGTACATTTACCAATGTCGATAAGTACTTCAACGAACATGGGTACGATGATGAATTCTTGGGGCCTCCTTCTCAAGAACCCAACCCTACAAAAGACGATCGCGATCTAGCTGGTACCGCGGAGAAACCCATTGCAACATGCGTCATCTAGCGTTCAGTTCTCAGGAGACGCCTCCAGCTGCCGCCTTCACCGAGCCTCAGATAGCCGAGGTGCGAAATATTATCAGCCCCAACACACTCAAGAAGGTGGGCTCTGAGCAGAACTCGATCCCATTACAGCAGCAGAAGAAGAAGGGACGGAAAAGAAAGACTGACAAGGGTGCGAGCCAGCTGGCACCGAGTACGATCCCTGCTCAGGACGGGCCACCTTCACCTAAGGATATCTCGAGGAGGGTGCATGTGGCGGGTAGGCCGATGCTACCGACTAATCTGCTCAATGCTGCAACCGGTGCTATGTGGAGTTTGCATGACAGTGTTCTTTCTTTGGAGAAGCGGCGTCTCTCCGAGAATGATGTGGCATACCCGGTTTTCGTGGCCAAGGTGCCATAGGGCAAGGGCTTTGTCGATAGCACCATCGGGGGTATGATTGTCCTGTGGTTTGATGACATCTTCGCTATGTTTAACCTTCATCCGCTGCACTACACCTTCATTCGGCTATTTTCGCTCAATATGAAGATGCAGATCATTAGAGACAAGACCCCGAACATCATGATAGTCAATCCCTTCTACATGCGTGCCAAGATCTTGGGCAGCGCTGGGGACCGGCAAGTCGCGAGTTCATACCTCGAAGGTGTCATTCTGGCGAACACAGATAAGGATACCTTCCTCGTGCCTTACTTTCCCGAGTAAGTCATCCCCTCACCGCCCCGTAACATATGATTTCTTAGATTTTGATCGTTCTTTTTTTTCTAACATTCCGTGTTTTGTGCAGTGACACATATTGCACACTCATCCTCTTAAGCCCGAAATATTCCATGGCCACGTATTTTGACTCGGACCGTCAATCGAAGAAAGACTACACAAATATCAAGAAAGTTCTTGATGATGCTCTCCCCGACTACGCCAGATCTGGAGGCACCTTCAGCAGGCCAATTCGTAGGTACGGCAAGCACGTGTTCACCCACAATACGACGTTCCCCTGCGTCAAGCAGCCGCCTGGCGGTCATAAGGATGCCTACTATGCCCTCCATCACATGCGGGCGATCGTAGGGGGCCATAATCACCTTCTGCTACCAGATAATCTCAAATATTGGGCCGCACGCTTGTCGGCAATCCAGGACACGGACATCAGACAAGAATTCTTTCGCATCCAGCCGAAGTTTGCGGAAATCATCCATCAAGATGTCCTTCGTACCTCGGGGCAGTTCTACCTCAGATATCAACCGTCCAACAGTGAGATAGAAACAACGCTACAAATGCAGGCTGACAACGACCGCGATTTCATGACCATCATGATAGACGGTGGCTTCATCCATGCTCCGGTCCCTGAGTCGAGTCGAAAGTAGTGATACTATGTAGTTCTGAAATATCGATTAGCTCATGTTGTAATTAACTTTAATGAACTTGTATGTCTCTTCAGTTTGGACAGTCGTTCAACTTATATGTAATCGATGCTATTTATTAGTAGGACCATGAATCGTGCTATTAATGTATTGCTTTTCTCTTCTGATCCTTTTGTTGCATACTTATATATTGCTTATGTATTGTCTGTGAATTGCTACTAACGTTTTGTTTGTCTAGTGCATAGAGATGCCGTCGTATGTCGTGTACAAGGATAAGATTCCCTAAGTCTACGACGACTGGGAGGAGTGTCGGAGACAGGTTCACCGTTTCAGTGGTAACAGTTACAAAGGGTACACCACTAGAATGGAGGCGGAAGCTAGATACGCGCGCTATCTAGCGGAAGAGAGGAGGGAGCGTTGGAGGAACCAGATGAAGACCACTTTCATCGGGATGATACTCATCGTGATGACCACAGCTCTTTTTTATGTGATGGTAGTTTAGATGATCGATATCGACTTGTAATGTGAAGACAAACTCGCTACTCACTACTTGTAATGATGAATTGTATTCGGAGACTAATCTTCTATTGTATTCGATAAATCTGCTGTTTATATGTTGTGCTGTCTATATTCTGTTTAGTAATGTATTTTGTAACCTGTGCAAATATCATAGAAGAAAAAAATAATAATTCATAATATTCATAGTAGTGGCGCACCGTATTGCACTTTAGTGGCGCACTGGAATAAACACATCAATGATGCATTACATGAAAGTGCGCCATTAGTAACCCAGAGCACAAGGTAAATATGTCCTCCTGGGAGGCATATTAATGGCGCACTTGTGGACGTAGTAATGGTGCAATGTGTGGTGCGCCACTATTATCTAGGATACTAATGGCGCACCAGAGGTGCGCCATTACTGTTTGTTACTAGTGGCGTGTTAATAGTGGCGCACCTGTAATGTGCCATTAATAGCAAAAACAGGTGCGCCACTAACATCTCTTTTTATAGTAGTGTCTACCTAAACATCTCCTTGAGGACCACACTCTCTAGCTAAAGTGCGAGCTACACAATTAGTTGGCACATGGTGAGACCAAATTGATGAGGGTGCTAACTATACCGATCATATCGGACGGTCGCCTGGCCTACAAAGAGTTGTGTGGGACCAGATTGATGAGGCTGCCTAGATGTTTGGTTTAGGGATGACCAAGGACGTGGGCAGCCAAGATTCTGAGAATATCCCTCAAAACGTGATTGAACACATCTGCAAAAATATGGCAGATACTTAAAAAATGTCGTGTTGGGATTCTGCTATAAGGGAGAAATGTTGTCCTCATACATACCAGCACAACAAAGAAAAGAAAATGTTGGAATTCTGTGTGCCATACAAATCAATGAATTCCTTGCAAATTTTATGGCCATCTATGAATCCATCCATGAGCAAGCAAGGACATATATACAAAAACACGTGACACGTCAAGTCTCTCAAAAAAGCTGGAGATACCCAAACCCCGCAAACCCTTTCTTCATAATACTCAATAAATTAAATCCCAGTTTGCAAAATGGTGGTATTTTCTATGGCCATGATAATCATTCTAGGGGCAGTACGTGTGTCATTTGGGAATTAAACAACCTTAATGACCCGTTTAGGGAACTTCATACTACTTTACAAGAGAGAGAGAAGGCGACTGAGGAAGAACAAACCACTGAAATCTGATTGACGCAATTGTACGTACCGTGCTCAGTCTACATTGTTACACAGCGATTTCGATTTCGAGGTCCGGAAGGCATCCATGTGGAGCATGACCTGACCTCCGCGGGCATTTGCATGCTCGCAAGGTGGAATTAAACATCGCCAGCGAACTGACGTATGTAATGCCACGTCAGCTGTATGTACGCGTATACGTACTTTAGGTCCATGGTTTATACGTAATTTAGATCTGTCGATCTGAACGCATGTATGGATGTAAGTAGCTGCGTCGTGCTTACAAATGTGGGTCCATTCCTCTAGAATAGTGACTCTTAACCACGTGAACAAATGTTGACTTGACCGAATGCATCCATAAATTAGTAAATGTTACTCCAAAACAGCGGTTAAAATTGAACAAAAGATTGCATCCATAAATCGCATCGCGCCTAACTCATATACGTAATGCCATGTCAGCGGTACCCGGTACGTACGTAGGCATGCATGCGTGCCTACGTACGTATTGTTGTTTAGGTCCATGGTATGGTCTACATCGATCTATCCATCTGAACGCATGCATAGATGGTCATAAGTAGCTTCCTCGTGCTCATGCTACTCGCGACTTTGACTCTATACATAGGAACTGCATGCATGTTCATTGGTCATCGTATATATTCCTCTAGAATGTTGACTTGACCACAAGAAACGTTGACTTGGCATCCATGCACCAAAAATATAATGGATGGACTACAAATGACCAACTCGACCATGCATGCGTTTATACTGGAGTGCAACTCCACCTTTTTTTTTTTTGCATCGAAAGGGGGATTTATTCAAGCAAAAATGGTTTGGTTACAGTCAGCCCGAAGGCTACTGATCAAGAAGTCTGGGCTATGATCAATCCAGCTATCAGTATCCTCAAGCGTACAAGCACGCTGAGCACATAGGTGAGCCGGAAAGTTTTGCTCTCTGCCAATATGACGAACCAAAAACGAAGAGAAACTAGGTACAATATCCTCCAATTCATTCAAGATATGCGCTGCAATCGATCGAGAGTTGCGGCGCGAACTCCATAAGTTGACAAGCTCCATGCAATCAACCTCCATTATCACATGTGAGTACCCTCGTAGATGTGCAAAGATCACCCCTTCGCGAAGAGCTAAAAGCTCGGCAACAAAGGGGTCGGACACACCTGGCAGCGGCTTGCTCCATGCTCCAAGGAACTCTAAGTGAGATCGGGCCACTCCACCAGCGCCTCCTGTTGAGGAATCCGTGAAAACAGAGCCGTCGGTGTTTATGGTGATCCAGCCCGCCTCAGGCGGCTTCCAACCCTGCACTTCCTGTGACTTTCGGCCCTTCGGGATGTCAAGGATGGATAGGGTTTCATGTACCCACTTGATGGCCTGGACCGGTTCGAAGCCATCCCGGTCGTGAGTCCATTTGTTACGCGAAGACCAAATGGTATGCATAATAGTGATGATCTTGCATCTTGCGTCCTGTGAGAACATCGGATCCAGCAAGATGTCGCGAGCCCAAGTGTGTGGATGCAGTCGCGGGAGGTGAAGATCAAACCTATGTTGGGCTGCCATCCAAAACTGTTTTGCATGTATGCATTCAATCAGTGCATGTATCAAACTCTCCTCCATTGCTTAGCATATACCGCATATACCAATAGGTTTAACATGTCTGTACTTCAAAGTCATCGACTCCGGTAGGATGCCACGAAGAACCCTCCACCAAAAGACTCATACTTTCGGCACGACATGCAATTTCCATAAGGCAGTCCACAACTGTTTATTTGCCGATGAAGATTCTGTAATCGCCCCTTCCTCATAAGCACGAAGCTCATTTCGAGTCACGAGAGAACGATATGCCGATTTAACAGTGTAGTTGCCCGATTTTTCTAGAGCCCAAGCGAGGCTGTCTTCCCCACCATGTGCACTCAACGGGATATTGAGGATAGCTTCTGCATCTGGATGGAGAAAATTTTGCCGTACTAGCTCAACGTTCCATAATCCTGTATACTAATCTATCAAATCTGAAACATGTGGCAATGGCGCAGACCCTAGTCGTCCACTGGGTTTCAGAGTTGCAGTATTGGGGATCCATGGATCGGTCCAAGTGGAGATGCTTGTACCATCGCCTATCCTATGGATTAGTCCCTACTTCAATGCCTCTCTGCCCGCTACAATGGCCTTCCACGTCGCCGAGGCCCTCGCCGGAACAGTAGCATGAAGAAAATCTGTGTTAGGGTAGTACTTCCCCTTTAACACACGAGCACAAAGAGATTGTGGATGTGTCAAGAGGCGCCACCCTTGTTTGCCAAGCATCGCTAGATTGAAAAGTGGGAGATCTTTGAAACCCATCCCACCTTTGAATTGCCAGTGAAGAGCCCTTTTATCAATCGAGCTTGACCACCAGTACTTTGCCATGCATGAGGAAATACTCGTGCAGACTTTTTTTGTCAACTGAAAACAGCTCATACTATAAGTTGGAATTGATTGAACAACTGATTTTAGTAGTACCTCTCGGCCGGAGCATGCCAGATTCCTCTCGGACCATCCGCGGACCTTGCTGCGAATACATTCATTTATATGCATGAACGTTCCACTTGTAATTCTTCCAATTGCTGTCAGTAGCCCCACATATCGCTCTGAAAAAGCTTCGACCGAGATCCCAAGAACAAGTTTCAGAGAGTCTCGGAGGGGTGTACCCGCATTAGCACTGAAGAAAACCAAACTCTTCTCCTTATTTACTGCTTGGCCGGAGCACTCAGCGTATATATGAAGAATTTCATTAAGCCTTTCTGCACTTTGGGTCTTTGCACTAATGAAAATAAGACTGTCGTCAGCAAATAATAAGTGATTAACCCATGGTGCATGGATACTCACCATGATCCCTCTGTCAATGTGTGCTCCACCATAGTTGTTGAGAAGGGATGTTAGTCCTTGAGCACATATGAGGAAGAGATATGGTGAGATAGGACATCCCTGGCGCAACCCTCTTGAAGGGTTGAAAACGGAAGAAGTTCACCGTTGACCTTGATCGTGAACCGCACCGAGGTGACGCATTTCATAATCAACCTGGTAAAACGATCACCGAAGCCAAATCTAGTTAGCATCGCTTCGAGATAATGCCACTCCACCCTATCATATGCCTTGAGCATGTCAAGCTTGATTGCGCAACATGGATTGTTGCCTGTCGGTGTCAAAACCGGCGGATCTCGGGTAGGGGGTCCCGAACTGTGCGTCTAGGCGGATGGTAACAGAAGACAAGGGACACGATGTTTTACCCAGGTTCGGGTCATCTTGATGGAGGTAAAACCCTACGTCCTGCTTGATTAATATTGATGATGTGTGTTACAAGAGTGGATCTACCACGAGATCAAGGAGGCTAAACCCTAGAAGCTAGCCTATGGTATGATTGTTGTTCGTCCTACGGACTAAAGCCATCCAGTTTATATAGACACCGGAGAAGGCTAGGGTTACACAGAGTCGGTTACAATGGTAGGAGATCTACATATCCGTATCGCCAAGCTTGCCTTCCACGCCAAGGAAAGTCCCATCCGGACACGGGACGAAGTCTTCAATCTTGTATCTTCATAGTCTTGGAGTCCGGCTGATGACGATAGTTCGGCTATCCGGACACCCCCTAGTCCAGGACTCCCTCAGTAGCCCCTGAACCAGGCTTCAATGACGACGAGTCCGGCACGCATATTGTCTTCGGCATTGCAAGGCGGATTGCTCCTCCGAATAATTTATGAAAGATTGTGAACACCAGGATAGTGTCCGGCTCTGCAAAATAAATTCCACGCACCACCGTAGAAAGAATAATATTTAAACAAGTTCAATCTGCTGATGTATTTGATGGCGTGACGTCACACCACCACCAAGCCTTTACTTGAATCATTTTTATTGTACCACCTCAGCGTGTTTAGCGAAGCGGTTTCCTTGGCACGTCTTGTCGAAGCAGAGATCGTGTTTCCCTTATTCCGGGATTCCCATCAATACGGACGTGGGTAACCCAACCGCGTCATTGATTGCGGCGCTTGGGAGATAAGCGAGTTTTATCAGGCCGGTGGGGACACTTGTTTTTGTCCGCCCATATAAGGGGATAAAGATCCAACCCTTTTACCTGCACCTTCTTCCTCCTTGGCTTATCCATCTCCGCGAACTCGAGCTCCAGCGCCCTAGTCCGTACATCTCACCTCAACCTCCTCCAACTATGTCCGGAGCGGGAGGCAAGTGGATGGCCTCCTCCGTCACGGAGGGGCACATCCAGAAGCTGTGCATCGCCGGATATCTGTCCAGCAACATCGCGCACCGGCTCCCCAACAAGGGAGAGCTCATCCCCACCCCCCAGGCCCCATGAGAGGGTAGTATTTCTTCCTCATTTCCTTTGCGGACTGGGCTTCCCACTCCATCCCTTCGTCCGGGGGCTCATGTTCTACTAGGGCCTGGATTTCCATGATCTGGCCCCGAATTTCATCCTCAACATCTCGGCGTTTACATCATTAGCTCTACCCGGCATTCGAAAACTATGGGTAACAGATGCCTTGCGCACACAAAATAACATTTCAATGGCCATTCAGAGCAATCGACTGAGCGCCATTGAAAATAGTACTAATGTCTTTAGGCATCCTGCTTGCTGGTTAACCTGGATAGATAGCTAGGGTTTCGGATACCGTTCATTGCATGGGCACGATCAACGGCAGAGCCTTTTAACTAGTCTTAGTTAATATGTTCACCTTAGTCAAACCAAATTAGTATAACTAAGTTAATTACCACTAGATAGGGTTTCAGATACCGTTCGATGCATTTGCATACGCTCAATCGGAGCTTTGTTAACTAACTTTTTTTTTAGAAAAGGAGCTTTGTTAACTAACTAGCAGTCTTTTAGTTAAGTTGGCTTTTCAGTTTAGTCAAATCTAAGCTAGAAAGGTTCGATGGAGAGAGCATTTCATGTATGCCTTGGGACGATATATATATATATATATATATATATATATATATATATATATATATATATATATATATATATATATATACGGTCACGCTATACTAAGCGTGAGCGCATAATCCCCTATCCTACGCTCCGGCCATGGTAGCCCGCACGAAGCCAGCCCCAAGTCATAACTTCCCTTGTGTTGATCGTAATACATTGCTTCTTTATCGTAAAAGTAGTAAAGCATGTTCGATGCGCTCCATCCCTCTTTTTTTGATAGTAATTGCCTGAACCTACTAGTAAAAGGTGATGCATATATCTAGTAAAAATCTGTAGGAGTACGTGAGACCAAACTTGATGGTAATCTGTTTAGACTTTCTAGTAAAATAATTGTATCTCTAGTAATGACTTGTCCTACGTCAGGTTTGCTAGTAAATCTTCTTGTAAAAGATGGTAACAGAATTAAGTATGGTTACTGTATGCATGCACAAGTCCTCTGCCACGTTAAAGCAAGCCCATTTTTTCCTCTGGCTGCTAGTAAAACTTTTGACAAATATAGTAATACAATTAATTTGTTACCATATGCATGCACGAGTCTAGCGATCCACCAAATTAGACCACCTTTACTAGATGCATGCCTCTTTTTTATTTGAAAGTCTTGTCTTTTCACTTCAAATTTATTACCGTCATTAGTTCTCTTAGTAGTAACTACGTACTACTTGATTACCACATATAGCAATGCTTTTACGTGCAGGTTGGAGGGTCATAGGTTTAACTTGCATCAGGCGCGCGCTCGTTTGTCATGTACGCGTTGTTCGACCGGAGCGTACAATAGGTAATTCTGCGCTCAGGCTTAGTTTAGCAAGCCTATATATATATATATATATATATATATATATATATATATATATATATATATATATATATATATATATATATAGAAATGGAGGAGGACCCCCGGCCTCCGCATCTCGACGATGCATGCAGCCACTTTATTAATTATTCACACAAGATCATACAAAGTCATACAACAGTAAGACTGAAACCACCGTCTAGGCAACAAAAGTGTCGCTACTCTTATCCAAGTGATGAAGGGATGCTGATAGTCTGGCCCTAGTACCAAACAGACCTCGCAGCCAAACCTAACATCTAAGACCTGAGGTCCCAACCAGGACGCCTGCCGGGTATGGGTCACCTACCAGTCTGGCGCACTTCTCAACCAGGACGCCTGCCGGGTCTGATGCCGCCGCAGGCACCTGCCACCAATCCATCTTTAGAGTTGTACTGCTGCATCAACCTTGCCCGGTCTAGCTGCCGCCGACGCCACCACGACGCCAGGCAGCATCACCCTCCTGCGCGAGTCCATCTCTGCACATCAGGCGCCGGATCTCCACTGCGCCACGCCGCCGAGGTCCGCCGTCATCAATGGACCAGATGAATCACCGCTCCTCCTCTTGTCCCCTCCAACCAGCACTTGCTCCAAAACGATGGCCCCATGAGGGAGAACGATACCGAAGGCACCGTCATCGTCCGATCCGGTAGACCCAGATCTAGGGTTTCCCCCGGAACTTCCCAATCAGGTTGATGTGACCTGCAACGACGATGGCTCCAGAAGGGAACGACGTCTGAGACGCCGCCATCATCCGCCAAGACCGCAGTAAGGCGCGGTTTTCACCGGAAGCCACGTCTTCCCGACCTCGCGGTTGGCTGAAACCGAGCGGAACCTCGCCATGAAGATGTATGTCGCCGTCGGTACTCCGGCGGAGATCCGGCATCTCCTCACCGGTCCCTCCACACGCCGCCGGTCGGCGGAAGGCCTCCCCGCGACGGATCCAAACGGGGCATTGGATCCGCAGTGACCGCATTCATCATCACGACCAGGATCGCCCACCCCGCCAGATGTGGCGCCGCTACCGCCGCCATCCATGCAGGGCCGCCACTCCGCCGGCGATGGTGCTCCGGCCCCCGCCGCACAGCCCGGATTCGCCGTCCTAGCCGCTGTCGTTGGATCTCACAAGAGGAGCCGCCCCCACTGCCATCCATGCAGGGCCGCCACTCCGCCAGCCATGGTGCTCCGGCCCCCGCCGTACATCCCGGATTCGTCGTCCCAGCCGCTGCCGTTGGATCTCACAAGAGGAGCCGCCCCCGCCGCCTCAGATGGGATCCGCCACATCCACCCGCCCGGAAACCTTCGGCATCGGGCCCGCCGCCACCACGGCCCATGCCGGCGGCAGCGACGGCAGGAGGAGGCGGCAAGAGGGAGCTGGCGGCGCTAGGGTTTCGGGGCCCCTGGCGCCGCCTGGGGGGGGGGGGGGAGGCGACGCGAGGGGTACATGACCAAAAATAGAAAAGAAAGAAGAATGAGATTAATTTTGCCGGCCCGCGCCTTTTGCCATTTCTTTCTTGTCATGCGTGCCAGCTGAATTCACTTGGCATCTCTATTTTCTTTTCAATATGTGCATGCATATTGGATCAATGCCCTAGCTAGAGCTAGATCATAGCTAAGCATAAGCTATGTATATCATGTGATCCTATATTAGCGGCTATCAATCATTCAGAGCACGCTATAGGTCGCCGATCTCTTCGTCATGTCATGTAGGATTTTGTTGACATGGATGAGAGCGACGTCTCGCCCATGCCCACGACTCCGAAAAAGGCCGAGACCAGCATTTAAGTAGAACTTTTTGTGTGGAAAATCTAAGTACTATAGTGGCATACTAGTTTTTCTTTCATACACATTTTTATTAACTTTTTTAAGAGAAGACGTGAATAAGTGATAAACAAATTCCATTTCAAACAAAACGCTGACCACCCCCCCCCCCCCCCCCCCACCCCCCCTTGTCCTAAGACATGGTCTGCATTCTCCAATGAGCATCGTTGGATTTTTCATATATACTCGTATATAGTTGCGTGCTAGCAAGACGTTTATGAGATTCCGCATCACGATAATACTTTCCAGGGCGAATGTAATGGTGCAATTTTCACTTTGCCGATGCACATGCCACTATATTTGTAACTATTGATTAGAAGCAGTAAAAAAATTAAATTAATAATAATTACCGCACATTTTGTATGATGTCATCTATCTTATCTATTTACGATTGGAGAGGAAAAATACATATTAAATATTAACCGGGGAATCACTTATTGCTTGGAAATGTCGACACAAAAGTGTGGCACATATAAATATACCTCTCTAGGATAGGAAGATATACATAACAAAGAGACCGAACAAACAAAAGCAGCTAGCTAGCTAGCTGTAAAAAAGAAAGAAATGCCAAGAAAGATCTTGCATGGATCCTGTCGATGGAACAAGCAAAGTGATCGGGCGTACGTGTGTGGCGGTGCGCGGGCACACGCAGCAGCCGGAATCTGGAAAATAATCCGACGGTCGACCGGGACCAATCTCCTTTCCTTTGCTAGGGCCTCAATCATTGCCGCATCTGATGCATTTTTTTCCCGCGCATCATCTGTTAGCAGATGCATTGCATGCATGGTATAGTACTATGAGCCGTTGCTATTGCTATATGCTACCTTTGGAAACACAAGTCACAGATTGACACAACGCCTACTAGGCACTAAAAATCTCATCTCAACTCAACTCAAGATTTGTGGTGGAGGTGAGATCATGGGTGGGTATATATATATCGCGCCATCACTGTCTATATATCATGCTAGACCAGCCTCAGTGGTCGTTTCCTATTCGTCGTATATGTAAGCTTGACATGTCACTTTGATATATTCATCACTGTGTATATAGTACCTCTGGGCTCTATCGGGTGCATATGCACATGATATAGCTAGGGAAAAAATATAGTGATTACAAAAAAGTCAACAAAAATTCAAACCATTTGGGAACAAACTTGATCTTATTTTGTACCCATATAAAAACATTTTGACGGAAAAAAAACTCCAGTTGACTTCTATGCAAAAATAAAAAAAACTTCAAAGGACTAAAAGCGTAAATAGTAACTTGTATATGGTGTTGTTGTTTTTTCGTCCACAATACCCTGACATGTATTCCTTGGCAAAACTTATTATACCAGTATACCACTTGCTGATGTTTGTTGCAAAAGAGTTTTAGAATTTTTGACTTTTTCTATAACTCCTATTATTTTAAAAAAATATCGGATCCGTATGCACCTGAGAGCCAAACGTCCGCCTCTGGTCTCAGTGGTTGTTTCTTGTTCGCGGTATGTAAGCATGACATGTAGTGTCGCCTACATATACTATTATGTGTGTGTAGCATATGCTACAACGCAATAGCATACTATTTATCATCAAAATTCTTTTATTCTCACTTGTTAACCACACACCACGGATCGTACGGTGGGGGTTAAGAACCAATGCCACCTTGGGTCACCGAGTTTACAAAAAGAAAAGTAACAAATTCATAGGTGTGTGTATAAATAAGTATGAAACATGCTAAAAATTCCGTACGTGTAGATCATGGGGTCGGGTATGTACATACACGTGAATTTCGGTTGCAAGGCATAACCGTTTACGACAAGGGAAGGACAAGAGCAATGTATAGTCAACTCATATGTATGAATGTGTGCATGTATACATGGAGCTTGCGCTTAGTCAATCGATGACGCAAATCTTTTGCCTCTCCTTTCGAAAAAACTCTTGAAGAATTTATTTTCGAAAGCTGTGGGCGTGATTTTGAAAACAAGCGGCAGGCAAAGCGGTCAAAGATGAGATATGGTGGTTTTTCTACAGGAAAGAAAGTAGACCCTTTTTTTCCAAGAAAGTGATTGGATGAGCATGTGTTTTCTTTCAACTATCAACAGTCAGGTCAGGTCAGAGGTAGTAGTCGTGTAGTGTAGTGTAGGTAGGAGCTAGGAGGTGCACGTAGCAGCTCCTGGGGCGTCTCGTCCTCCGACGTGGACAGACAGGTCAGCTACACGTGTCGTCCCTCCGATGTGGGTGGGTCAACGCAGCAATGGAAAGCAGAGCTCCTCCTCTGCATCTGCTTCTTCTTCCTCCGGCCTATAAATACCCTCGCCCCTCCTCTGCTCTCCATCCAACTCAGCCGCAGGTCGTACTCTTCCATCACACCCGACCTTCTTCTCGCTTCGATCAATGGCGATCCTCGCCGCTGCCGCCGAGACCAGCAGCAGCAGCAGCCATGCTGGCCATTCACAGCAGCAGCAACTCGCGTCAACCACCTGCAAGGCACCGGCGTCTTCCTCCTCGTCGTCGGAGGAGCCCAACAAGGGCGTGCGGCACCTGTGCGAGCGCGGGGTGACGGCCCTCCCGCCGCGCTACGTGCTGCCGCCCTCCGACCGCCCGGCGCCCCCGGCTGCACCGCGCGGCATCCCGGTGATCGACATGGCGCGCCTCCGCTCCACTGCCCCCTCCGAGCGCGCCGCGGAGCTGGCCCGGGTCGACGCTGCCTGCCGCGACCTGGGCTTCTTCCAGGCGGTGAACCACGGCGCCGGCGACAAGGCAAGGGCCATGCTGGACGTGGCGGCGCGCTTCTTCGCGCTGCCGTTCGAGGAGCGGGCAGCGCACATGTCCCCCGACATCCGGGCGCCGGTGCGGTACGGCACCAGCTTCAACCAGCTCAACGACGGCGTGCTCTGCTGGCGCGACTTCCTCAAGCTGCTCTGCAACCCGGCCAGGCTCGACGACGTCCTGCCGTCCTGGCCACACAACCCATCCGACCTCAGGTATATACGATGGCAATGCTACTTACTTGTACTAAGCTGTCACTAATCACCAAGTTAATCAACGCATTTCTTTACTTACTTAGTAGTAGCCATACATGGCGATGATGATGTGATTATGGTGTATATATATATGACCATATGATTTGTCGCCCTATGTATGGCGTTGGAGTATTTAGAAATAATTTGGTATTGCCTGCCACTAAGCTAGCTGGTAGTATTACTACGATCATATGTAGGGCCGCCCTATTCTTCACCCCTCTATTTTAACATCACTGGATCATACTTTTACGTTCCATAAATGTTATCTTATGGCGTAAGTCAAACGAGTACGTAAGAAGATATATATGTCTATAAAAACTATTTTATGTAAAACATGCAAAAATATTGTGTTATGAATAGCATCACTGGCCAGTAAGATTATTCTGTCGGTATAGTTAATTTGTGTGGTTGTGGAACTCACTTGCTTTAGTTATTATATTTTGTAGTAGTAATTAATTTGTGTGGTTGTGGAAGTCACTTGCTTTGGGATAGTAGTAATAGTATTCTTCTTGTATAGTATTTTTGTAGTGTGAGTAGGAGGTGCATGCACATAGGAGGGATTTACAAGAAAGAGATACTCCTGATAACAACAAAAGTTAACAAGGCAGTAAACTAAAGCAGTAGAAGCATCACACTGCTTTTATTCCTTCTTGGGGATAAAAAAATCAGGCCAATTCCATCACAATCCCAATCCGCAGAAATCTGACCGTGGTAGTGAAAGATAGAGTTGAAGTGGACACCTACACCACACACATATTGACATCGAAATTGCTATGCGTACAATACTTTTTTGTCGGACACCTGTACGACTAGACTGTAAAATTTGTTGCATGGTGTGGCCCACAAACTGAATTATCTTGGGCTGTCTCTAATCGTATGAGTGTTGAATCGTACGTATAGCAGGATTGTATTGACAAACATATGCTGTCTGCTGATGCAACCAAATCCCAATCCAAATCCCAATCCAAACATAGAGGGTATCTAGTCTAGCAGCAAATAATTGAGAGAAACAAAGAGAGAGCGCAGCCTTGTGCATCGTAGGTGTCAGTCTCAGTCACCAGGAGCCACGCCACAAAACAAACTACTTTCCGGCTGGACGGCCGGCGGCAAGGCATAGGAATGGGATAGATAGATAAAAACGAATCAAATCCCCAGGAAGATCCACCACTACATATATTCACTTTGTCGCCTGCCAATCCAATCATGGATGTAGTATGTTACTGTTATTTTCCTTTCACTTTCTACCACCACCCTCAGCACTGGCGTGTGGGCCCTCTGTTGTTGCAGGGAGGTGATGTCGGTGTACGCCCGCGCCAACCAGGGTTTGTTCCGGGAGCTGATGAAGGCGGCGCTGGAGGCGATGGGGATCACCGGCCAGGGCGTGCTGGAGGAGCTCGATTGCGGGACGCAGATGATGATGGTCAACTGCTTCCCGGCGTGCCCGGAGCCGGAGCTGACGTTAGGGATGCCGCCGCACTCCGACTATGGCTTCCTCACCCTCCTCCTCCAGGACCAGGTCAACGGCCTCGAGGTCTGCCAGGGCGACGACGACTGGCTCCTTGTCGACCCCCTCCCCGGAGCCCTCATCGTCAACGTCGGCGATCACCTCGAGGTTCGTACATACACACATCTCTCCAGGCATACACATCTTCCCATCATGGAGATCTCGATGCAACCGCAAAAGATAAAAAGTTTAGCCCCGACCTCTGCATATTTGGAATGCACATAACTGGTAGCTCTAGCAAAATAGTGTAGAACTACCGAAATGGCGTCTGTTTTTGCCGATTATAAATAAAGATACTTAGCTGAGCAATCAAATCAAGGCAAATCAGACCGGCCTATGTTTGTGCTAATTAACAAATGTGTAGCCTAGATTGCTTGCTAGATAGCCCGACGATTAATGATGGCAGACAAATATATGGTAGGAGTATGGAAGAAACTAGCTTGAAAAGTCAATCAGGTAGCCGACGCGTCTAGTTGACAAAAGTTTCAGTTCCAAGAAGCTAGCTACGCTAGCTAAGCAGCATGCATGCATAGACTATAGTCTTTGATCATACTCTAGTAGCTAGTTCAACTCACATGGAAAGATAAGATAATTTAAGATAAGCAATATATGTATAGCAAGTCTTTTGACTTTTGCTCCATCATATCACTCCACAATATACATATGCATATATGCTCAACTTTTGCTTTCTGTAAGCAAACCAGCACTACCATGCTTCTTCTTTTGCGCATTAAGCAAAGGTGCATCTCCTCGTAATTAATTTATTAATTAAGACGAAAAGATTCTTACTTGAAACAATGAATCCAGCATATTTCAATATTTGCAGCATGTCACTCACATCTTACGGCTCACGCCACTCGTCACTCCACAAGCATATACTTTGGGGGCCTTTTAGCTTGTATGATTCTTAATTAAAATAGAGAAGAAAAAACAAGGATTGGGATGCCATGTCTTCTTAATTCCTATGGAATCCAAAAAGTATGGTACCATAGAAAAACAATGAGAGTGAATTAAGAGGATTCAAACCCTCTAAAGTTTTCCCTGAAACAAAAAAAACTATAAATTTTATAAGAAATACCTTTGAAGTAAACAAGCCCTGAACTTCCTTACCTGACGGTATGTTCCATAAATGTATGTGTGTGCAGATATTCAGCAACGGGCGGTACAAGAGCGTGTTGCACCGGGTGCGAGTGAACTCAACGCAATTGCGGATCTCGGTGGCGTCACTACACAGTCTTCCACCAGAGCGGGTAATCGGTCCCGCGCCAGAGCTTCTCGCTGATGGTACCCAACGGCGGTATATGGACACTGACCTGACCACCTTCCTCAAGTACCTCGCCTCCTCCGAGGGGAAACACAAGACCTTCCTCCAGTCTAGGAGGATCACTACGTAATCATCGTCATCGACTGAGCTAACTAATTGATATCATTCAAACCGACCATTGAGGAGGGTTATAAAGGATTGTGATTGCCAATGTGCCCTTATTAATGAATTAGGTTGGTTCATTTTTGATTTTTAGCTATTTAACTATATTAAGAACGTCCATCGATTGATGAACGTTGTTATATATGTATGTATGGTACTCCCTACACAGTTAGCTAGTGTTGTGACACATTCAAGATGTATGTATTGATTTTGGTATCTATGTATCTTTTTTGTTCGAAAGGGGCCGTATCTATGTATGTGCGAATATAGAGTCCGTTCCTCTTTGATCATGAGTATTTGTTGCGGCAAAATTAACTATCAAGGATGAACAATTGGTTTTTAATGTCCATGCTCTTGCGCCAGGATTGAAGAGGTTTAAACTTGCATGGATGAATATATGGTCTAAAATGTCAGCTTCACTTTAATATGTTTTTCCGATAAAGGGCCCTTTTATTAGCTTAAAATATATCATCAAGCGGATACAATCATATTGAGCTTCACTTTAATACGTGGTAATGTGTGTGGCAGATTCAATCTTGTGCAATTTCTTGCCTCAAGGAATGGGGAAATTAATGTCGACCTGTGAAATGTGTAGATAGAGATGACTGTTCTAACGATATTGGTGTATATATCATTTGGTTCTCTCCCTCGAAAGCCATTATGTCGTTTGTTTTTTCACACGTGTTTCAAGACTAATAATAAAATAATTTATGGTCGTATGAAAAAAGACAACTTCTAGCATTGGAGCATTTCCTATTGATTGGCAACTTATGATAAGGGGCTTGGTAGTTTTAGTTTTTTAACAAAGTAGTTTCTTTTTTTTTCACAATTGACTATTTCAAGTTAGACTTCATGGCAGTCCTCTTCTCCATCTATACTTACGCCATTATAGAAATCAAAATTTTAGAGTGGACATTGTATAAAGACCGCGTCAATTAATTAGGATTGGAGGGAGTAGTTATTTATCACCAGTTGGAGAAATAGCAAAACTCTCGGAAATTTAATTCGACTCCCAGGAGCACGTGCTCCCAGGGCCAAAAATATATTTTGAAATTTCTAAAAAATAAATACAAAATTTTTATGTGTTGTTAGTCACATCTAAATGCTACCTGCAAATTTTGAGGCAAAAAGGTTAAGCATTTCGGCCCGTGAAAAAAATGAACACGAAATGTTACCCCCAAATGTCAAGCCAAATTTGTTTTTTTTTTTCACCAACGAAACACTGCTGCTCCGTTTATACAAATATTCCTGATTTATACAAAAAAGTACAAGGTGTATGTAAAAAACTACAATGTGTATGAAAAAAATAGACATTAAAACATAAGCTAAAACATGCTAATCATGTATTTATAAAGTGTTAAAATTGTATACAAAATATTTTTATTGTACACAAAACATGTACAATGTGTACGGAAAAAGTAGAAATCCAAACATAAATATAAAAATGTTAATCATGTATTTAAAAAATGATAAACATCTACAAAACATTGTTTTTGATGTACACATAAAATATGGAAGGTGTATATCAAAATGAGACATAAAACTATTTTAAAAAAATGTTATGTGTATAAAAATGTTTCTGATGTCAATGAAAAATGTACAATGTGTGTGAAAAGAAAATAATCAACAAAACATAATATTGAAAAAAAATGTTAGTCATGTATTTTAAAAAAAGTGAAACATCTATTAAAAAAGGTACCTAATGTAGACTTGTGTTGGAAACCCCCGAAGAAGACTAAGAAAGAAACTAAGGAAACCCCCCAAAATAAAAAAATAAAACCCGAGAAAACCAAGAAGATACAGAAAAATGGATGTATATGGAATAAAAAAATAAAATCTAAAGAAAACTGATGAAGAAAAAACCCAAAACGAGCAATGATCAGAACGATGCACAACTGAGAAAACATGTTACTATGCCGACATATTCACGTGGCAGTACGTGCAACTAATCAAAGGTATTCTTTGGAGGGCTCCTGCAAAGATCACTTTTTTGGCATGAGAGCACACCAACTGCCCCAGCTGCCGACACATATCGCACGACCTATTCACGTGGTAGTACGTGCAACTAATCAAGGGTATTCTTTGAAGGGCTCCTGCAAAGGTCACTTTTTTGGCATGAGAGCACACCAACTGGTGCCCCAGCCGCCGACACATATCGCACTCTTGGCGCATCCTTGGGATTCTGTTTTTTATTTCTGCATTTGTTTTTCAGTTTTATTTCATTTGTTTGGTTTTTCCTAGGAGGCATCGCTTTTTGAGGAGGAGCACAACATATGCTTCTGGGAGAAGCACAATCGTGCTCTCCGAAAAAGGAAAAGCATAACTATGTGAAGCACGGTCTTGCTTCTGCGACAAGCATAATTGTGCTTTTCAAAAGGAAAATGCACAGCTATGCTTCCATCGAGAAAAAGAAAAATACACAGTTTGTGCTTCTGCACCACGAGAAGCACTAGATGTGCTTTCAAGAGAAGCACAACCTATGCTTACACGAGAAACAGAACTCGTGCTTACACGAGAAGAATAGATGTGCTTCCCGAAAGGGAAAATCACAGTTATACTTCCACCAAAAAGAAAGGAAAGACATATCATGCGCTTTTGCGAGAAGCACAGACATGCGTATGTGAGAAGCACAACCTGTGCTTTTCTGGAAAAAGGATAAAGCACAGTATATGCATCCCAACAAAAAAAGTGAAAATACAATTGTGACTCTGGGCTCCGGTTCTTTTCTTTTGCTTTTTGCTTTTTTCCGTTTTTATCTTTTCGGGTATCCAGGGTTTTCTGTTAATTCGTTAAAATAGTTCATCAAAACTATTAACATGGATCTAGTTTCGAAGACCTCGACGTGAGAAATCCAATGGTGAAAATGGTTCAGGATTTGGATGTACGGTTCTAAGTATAAACCGTTTTGAAAAATGAATCTACGAATAAAAGTGAAAAGTCCAGATTGAGACAAGTGACGCACATGCAGTCCAGCACCAGAGAAAGTAGGAAGTGATCTTTGCAAGGAGTAATCCTTAACTAGTGATTCGACGCTATAAGCAAGATTTAGGTCCCGCCGGAAGTCTCGGGCGTGTCTAGGTAGCCTCACCTTCTTAAGCCATATGCAAGTGGGCCAGGCCAGTAGTGTGCATCTGTTACTGGTGTCCTTCCGCGATCTCTGTTTGTTAATGTGTATTTTGTTTTTCCTTTTTGTTTTTTTCTTTATATGTTGACACGTTATGTTACTTCAAAATTTGAAAAAGTGTTGATTGCACGTTCAAGAAATATTCATGTAGTGTAACCTATACTGGTGCAACCTTGTGAATATTTTTCGGAAAAAACAAAGTCGCATGATTTTTTTACACTACAGGATCATTTTTCGAATGTGCATTCAATACTTTGGGGAAAAAATGTTATTACCATTAGAAACAATGTTCATGATATTTTAAAAATGTTTTATGTTTGTCAAAAAAAGTTGTGGATTTTTAAAAACCATACAAGGTGGAAAATGTCTGTGATATTTTAAAAAATATTTATGCATTTCAAAAAAAATAGTTCATGACATTTTCATATCCATTTATACAATATAAAAATGTTCATGTAGTTCATAAAAAATGTTTCGTGGCACCAAAATTTTGTTCAATATGTATTTGAAAAAAAAGTATCCCCATAAAGCTGAAAACATATATTTTTATAATGTACGCCGTCTATTTGGACAATCTTCTGTGTGTATCTAAAAAGGTTCCATTTTTAAACTAATTGTACAATGTGCATTGAAAAAAGTATTCATGTCTTGGGAAAAAGGAAACAAATGAAGAAAATTGGTGGAGAAACATATACGAACCGAAAAGAAAAAACGTCGTGTAGAAGTTTCTAAAACCGGTCATAGAAGGTTCCTACACCACCTCACAGAGACGGATACTGGGCCGACACATCTTGTGATCGTCTACTTTGAGACAGTGTGTCGTTTTGCAGTAGGTGAGATATATAGTGTTCGTGTAGAAGGACAACGTTTGCTATTTGACGCATTTTGCGTCCATAATGGTCCAATCGCATGGAAAACTAGAATTTGGGCTGGCACATTTAATAGCTCCTCATTACTTTGCTTTAGAAACATTCTAGAATGTTTGATGTTGGTTTGTTCTTTCCCCGAAGAAAAATGTTGGTTTGTTCTTAATCTGCTGTTTTTCTTTGCCGGTTTTCATTTGTTTTTTTAGTTTCATTTTTTGTTAGAATTTTTTTTAAAATGGAATTTTTTTTGTATGGGATCTAGTTTCTAAGATCTCCACGCAAGAAATCCAATAGTAAAAATTGTATAGAATTTGGACATACAGTTTTAGAGATAAACCGTTTTGAAAACGAATCTATGAATAAAAGGAAAAAAAATCCCAGGTTGCGGCAAGTGACACACATGCAATACAGCACCAGAGAAACCGGGCAGTAACCTTTACAAGGGATAACCTTTAAGATTTCGCGTTATAAACCAGATATACCTCTCGCCGGAAGTCTCGGGCGTGTCTAGGTAGCCTCGCCTTCTGAAGTGATAGGCAAGTGGGCCGGACCAGTTGTGTGCTTATGCTAATCTCTGTTTCTTAATTTTTATTGTTTGTTTTCCTTTTTTTTTCTTGCATGTTGAGATGTTCGAAATATATGTATTTAAAACATTACGTTACTTCAAATTTTGAAAACATGTTGATTCAACGTTAAAAACATGTTCATGTAGTGTAAATAATATTCGTGCAACTTTGGAAAATGTTAATATCGTTAAAAACAATGTTCATGAAATTTACAAAATGTTTTACGTGGTTAAAAAATTATGGATTTTTTAGGAAGAAAATTACGATGTAGAAAATGTCATGACAATTAAAATATTTATGCATTTCAAAAAATAGTTCATGACTTCTTTAAAATGCATGTACAATATACAAAATGGTTGCGTAGCTCAAAGAATGTTTCGTCGAGGCAAAATTACGTTAATGTGTATTTTAAAATAGTCCTATAAAGTTCAAAATATGTATTTGGAAAAATTTACATCGTCTATTTGAAAAATGTTCGACGTGTGTCTAAAAAATGTTCCACGTGTAAACTAAAATTGTACAATGTGCATTCAGAAAAGTAGACATGTCTGGAAGAAAAAAGAATATATTGAGGAAAATGAAGAAAATTGGTGAAGAAATATATAAGAACGGAAAAGAAAAATAATCATGTAGAAGTTTCTAAATCCGGTCACAGAAGCTTCCTACACCACCTCCGAGAGACATATACTGGGTCGACACATCTTGCAATCCCCTGCTTTGAGACGGTGTACGGTCTTGCAATTGGCGAGATATAGTATTCGTGTATGACAACGTTTCCTAATTGACACATTCTGCGTCAATAATTGTCCAATCGCACGAAAAAGTAGAATTTGGGCCAGCACATTCAATAGCTGCTCGTTACTCTGGTTTTGGGACATTCTAAAATATTTCATGTTGGTTTTTCCTTTCTATGTTGTTTTCCTCCATCGATTTTCATCTATTTTTTAGTTCCATTTCTTTGTTGTTTGGAACTTTTAAAATGTTCTTAAAAAGTGTCTAGAAATTATAAAAAAAATGCTTGGAATGTCAAAAATACATATTTTCTACTGAGAAATTTAAATTTTTGTTTGTGTTTTCAAAAATGCTAAATTGCCAAAATAACAATTGGCATTTTCCAAAAATATTCACATTTTCAAAAAAATGTTTGGTACATCGCTTGATTGCTACATCAGCCTGTTTCCTATAGTACCATGGTTCACTATACCTGTGGTCGTTACATTATTTTTTTGAGAGTTCACCACTTTTTTCAAATCTCAATAATGTATATTGCATGAATAATATCAGGGGTGACGGTTGCCATACAACCAGTAACCACTTTAATCCTTTGGAGGTATATAAATAAGAAGCCAAAGAGAAGGCCTCACAACAAGCACGGGCTTCAAGATTATCGGGATCAACAAGGCCATCAAAAGTAACAGAAGCTCCCATGTATCTTCTTTGATCATCACTACAGATCACATCACTTGCCCTTGTGTCATGGTGACGGGACAAAAGGCCATCAAAACAAGTAACAGAAGAAAACAAGTAACAGAAGCTCAGGTTGTTACAATGCTCGGTTATCCCGCTTGCTACAATATGTGCAATGGGTCGACCCACCTAGGATGCCCGGAGGACCACTACAAGGACTACCCAATTCAAAAGGACGCTAATATCCAACGAACGTAGATTCAAGCATCCCTCGCGTGAACATTTGCCCATTCACAGCCTGCTCCTCCTTCTTCCTTCTTTCTCCCTTTGCCTAATTTGTTCTCCCCAATTGCCCGATCTCAAGAAAGAGATTGTCAACTCCACCCCACTAATGCCCTCCCTTCACCATCTCCCCTATCTTTTTATTTTATTTTATTTTTTGCGGGTGAAACGAGCATTCATTAATTAAGTAATGTTTTTACACTCGTTTTCACAAATAGAACATAAATCATCAGGCCCAGCTTGCAACCAAACCATCGTACATTGGCTAGTACGTCCTCTTTGAGCCATGCAATGTGCTGCCATGTTGGCCGTGCGTCGGACGTGGGCAAAAACATGCCGCCGTACTCCATGCAAGAGCCTCTTCGTCTCCTCGATAAATCCGGCCAACGAAGACCTGTTAACTCCGTTGTCCCTTAAAGCTACCACTCCTTCTTTACAGTCTAGTTCCACAATGATGGGTTTCTCTGTACCCTGCAGCGCCAGGGACGTGCCCTCGAGACACGCTGCTATTTCCGCCTCCTTTGGTGTGTGGCATGATCGAAGAAACCGACACGACGAGAAGATGATGGCACCCGTGTCGTCCCTCAAGACCATGCCCGCACCTCCAGTACACTCACCAGGGATATGTGACCCATCAACATTCAGTTTCACCCAGCCAGGTGGTGGTTTTACCCATGTAGATTCAGGTGTAACACTAGACTGAACCTCTGATTGCCTCACCACTTATGGCACCTTCTGAACCACCATCTTCCCTTTCACCAAGTCTCCTTGTGGTTGCTGTTTGATGCATAACAGGGAGTCGATGTAGCTGTTCAGAAATCTCCTTGAACTCTCGATTTGTGGTGCCGGTTTGTGATGTATGACTTCGTTCCGACAGTGCCAAGCTCGCCAAAAGGTCATCAGAATGACCAAGCGCTGCAATTCCGTGCTGTTATTCAGGAGATGTAGAAGCCATTCTTCGCCGGTATTGGACACCATCCGCAGGTCCGGAAGAGGCCATGACTCCTTCATAGCATCCCATAAGGCGCACGCCATAGGGCACCTACACATGGCGTGAAAGGTATCCTCCCGCTCGATGCCACACATGACACAAACATCAGAATGTTTCAGATTTCTTTTATGCTTATTTTCCATAGTTGCCAAAGAATTAGTTGCTATCCGCCAACCAAAGACCCGTACCTTAGGTGGAGCAGGGCACCTCCACAATGCCGTCCAGACGACACGATTGCCGTCCGGTGCCCTGCTCGCCGCGCATGAAGATGCGCGCAGTTTTTCCTCCAGCCCTAATTTATAGGCTGATTTGACGGAGAAGATGCCTCTCGGATCCGGCCCCCAGGCTAGGACATCATGCATCCTCGGTGAGGGCCGCAGCTTGATAATCTTGACGATGTCTGGCTGTGTAAAGTACTGCTGCAGCAACTCCCTTCTCCACATGCCACGATTGTCCATCAGCTCAGCTACACGCCGAAGCCTGCACCTTCCGACATGTGATATCATCCGGTACGACACTGGCCGCTCCAGCCACGGATCGCGCCATATACGAACAGATTGTCCGTCACCGATCCTCCATAGGAGACCTTTTTTTAGGAGCTCCAGTCCATACGTAATGGCCTGCCACGTCGATGAAGCGTTGCCTGCAAAAACAATATCCTCTAGTCGCCCATTAGGATAATATTTCGCTTTCAAGACCCGAGCACACAAGCTGTCTGGGTTGATCAACAAACGCCATGCCTGCCGAGCGAGGAGTGCTTGATTGAAGATTCTGTAATCCTGAAACCCAATGCCGCCCATCGCTTTGGGTTTGATGATTTGATCCCAAGCCATCCAGTGAGTTTTCCGTTTCCCTTTCTCTGAGCCCCACCAGTAGTTCCGGACCATCCGTGTATGATCATCGCACACAGAGAATGGAAGCTTGAAGACGCCCATGATATACGTGGGGATTGATTGTGCCACCGCCTTGATCAACACTTCTCTGCCAGCTTGAGCCATATATCCATCGCCCCAAATACATATACGCTTCATCAATTTTACTTGCAAATTTTGGAACTTCCCTTTACGCATGCGGCCTTCCGGAGTCGGGAGTCCTAAGTATTTCTCCTCAAACTGATCCTTCATGATTTGTAGCTGCCTGTTTCACATTTTCCTGTACATTAGGTGGACACGACTGTCCAAACAGTATTGAGCATTTTGCCGGGTTGATTAGCTGTCCCGTGGCACTCTCATAAGCATGAATAATGTCCTGCACCGCCCCTGCCTGCTGTTGGTTCGCCTTGAAGAAGAGAAGTGTGTCATCCGCAAATAGCAAGTGCGAGACCCCCGGGGCTCCACGACATATTTTCAGCAGCTCTATAACATTTGTTCTCACTCCCTATTTGAGCAACTCAGATAACCCATCAGCCACAAATAGGAATAGAAATGGCGATGAGGGATCACCTTGCCGGAGGCCTCGCTCCGGTGCGAACGATTCAAGAAGAGTTCCATTAAATTTTACAGTATACCTCACCGTGGTAACACACGTCATGATCCATTGCACCCACCGATGAGCAAAACCCAACCTGACCATCACTTGCTCCAAGAATCCTCAGTCAACCCTATCATATGCCTTAGATAGGTCCAACTTGTATGCACAAAAGCTAGCATCCGGCTTCTTCTCCTGATGTATTGCATGAACACATTCAAACGCCAACAGTGCATTGTCCGTAATCAGCCGGCTAGGGCAAAACGGAAGTTGCCCCCCCCCCCCCCCCCCCCCCAATCCATAACAGAAACTAAGTAAAATATATTGCAAGTTCATATGCTAAGAGTGGCCATTTTCTTGTCATCCCTCTGTAGATGTCAACCTCATACGCCCCCTCAAGTTACCCAAATCCATGAAATATGCAAAACTTGTCATGCTATTTATGCTAAAAAGTAGCTGATCGATCATGATGGACACATGGTAAAATTTGTAAAAACATGCCACCTGCAAAAAATAATAGAAATGAGCTAGTAAAAAGAGTACAAACACACTGCTAAGAGGACGATCATGCGGAACCTGCTTGCCACCTGAAGCTGACTCACTGGCTTCCCTACGAGGCTACCAGCATAACTCCACACAAAGCGAGCAAAAGCTTCTCACAATTTCGGTCTATTCATCATGCCATAACAATACCAAGAACATAGAAAAAAAATCATCCATGTCTGTAGATCATCTACTATGTGTGTTTTTTCTTTCTTGCTAGGGATATCCGCGTGAGTGCTTGCCTCCGGAATTGTGGGCCGACCGGAATCCTAGGGCGGGGAACCGACCGGTAGAATCGAAATGGGTCACGTGCATGCATTACATGGTTCGACCGGTCGACCACCTTTGGACGTATATACGTAGGTCCGTCCGGATCCATCGATGCTTCCATCCGTCCCCATGACTCAGTCATGCCATGCACGCACAACACTCCAATCAATATATTTGCAACGTACGTCGAAGCATCCAAGGTCAATCATGCATTGCATTGGATGCATGGTCAGCTCAGCTCTCAAACGGCTAGCTACATGCATGCATGCGTGCATGGGCCTAGTATCCAATGAAACGCTTCTTTGGCATGCACTCGTACGTGCACCTTAAATTCAGCTGGAGTACGTAGCTAGCTAGCTTGCACTAATCCATGGCGGCCTTACCACTGCCACTCCTCGCTGCCATTCTCGAGAATCCCGCGGCCTCGCCCACGCAGCATAAGACCGACGACGGCTACCACACGCCCACTTCGCCACCGTCTCAGGCCAAGATGATCTGCCCGCCGGCGCCGAGGAAGATGACCCCGCGCAAGAGGAGGAGGCAGCTGCTTGAGATGCCGCCGGAAGCCATCTCCGTCTCCGCGGAGGAGCTGGACGCAGTGTTCAGGGAGAGTATGAAACCAGAAGCAGCAGTAGTTCCTCCTCCTCCTCCTCCTCCTCCTCCTTCTTGTTGCGGCGCTGAAAGGGGAATGTTAACCACCAACGGCGGCAGCTGCAAGAAGAAGAGGAAGCGGTAGATCAACTACATATTATTGTAGCTAATACTCGGTATATTTCTTCCCCAGCTCGATCCATCTCATCACAGGAGTCATGGGGACGTAAATTAAGTACGTACCTTGAGTACCATCCCATCACAGGAGTTCAGGTCAGCTACTGTTTTGTCTTGGACTGAAATTAGTTAATATGTATACGAGCCTGTGCGTTGCAACATGAGAAAAAAAAACACCATAATTTTTTTAGAAAAGGAGGTTGACCTCCGGCCTCTGCATCAATCGATGTATGCTACCATATTATTAAAAAACATAACAATGCCTTAAGTTTCAAGGAAGCTCGTAAACCGAGCAGAGAGAAAAAATAAATCTGTAAAACGCCACACCCGGCGATAAAGAACAGGCTACGATGCCTACACACCTAGCCTATTATTAGCTCGCTATCCAAATCGGCTGAAGATAGCCCTTTCTACCGTCTCCCAACAGTTGCACCCAGTATCCAAAAGCTCCCTGAAGTCCGCATGAGTGAGTAACGACCATATACGGATCCAAGTTGAAGCTCTGTAGATAACTTGCAAAAAAATAGTGAATTTTGTCCCATTAAAAATCATATCATTTCTGGTGTTCCATATAGCCCAGAATAGTGCACATATCCCCATCCGAATATGTTTAGTTATGTGTATGTTCACTCCATTAAGCCACGTCCCAAATAACGTGTTTATGCTCGTTAGGGGATGAACATTAAAAGCTATATGAATTGATTGCCATAACAACTTTGCAAGCAGACAGTGGAGAAAGAGGTGTTTAATCGATTCATTCTGATCACAAAAACAACACCTGGAGTTACCAACCAAATTCCTTTTCAGCAAATTATCTTTGATCAAAATAACTCCTTTGTGGACGAACCACATAAAGATTTTGATGCGGAAGCGGAACTTTAATCTTCCATATGTGCAAAGACCTCGATAATGGCCCGGAATCAATTAAGTCCAAATACATGGATTTCACAGTGAAAATTCCATTTTTGGTTAACTTCCAACTAATTGTATCTGCCTGGTCTGAAAGTTGAACATCCATCAACCTACGGACCAGGTGCAACCAAGAATTCCAACGTTCCCCTACAAGAGATCTCCTAAATTGGATATTAAGTGGTACCGAATTTAATACTGTGGCGACATAATCCTCCTTACATTGCACAATATATATAAGGAAGGGTATTGTAAAGCCAAAGGCGTCTCTCCTAGCCAGGTATCCTCCCAGAATCTAGTAGCGGTACCATTACCAACTAGGAACTTTACCCGTTGGAAAAAAGTTACTTTTGTCCTCATTAACCCCTTCCAAAAGGGTGAGTTCGTTGGCCTTGCGTTAACTTGGGACAATGTCTTAGAGTGTAGGTATTTATTCCACAAGATTTGTACCCACATGCACTCGGTCTCAGTAGATAGTGTGTATAGCCATTTGCTAAGCAGACATCTATTCTTTACCTCTGAATTTTCGATCCCTAACCACCCTGGTCTTTTGGTCTACACATGATATCCCATCTAGCCAGTCTGTATTTCTTCTTGGCCTCATCGCTTTGCCAGAAGATTCGGGATCTATAGAAGTCTAGTCTTTTTTGGTACCCCTACCAGTACTTCAAAAAAAGATAAGAGGAACATCGACAAACTCGTCAAAACCGAATTTATCAAAACCAGCCGACCTTGGTAAGACATTAGCTTGCCCTTCCAGCAGCTCAGTTTTTTTTTCAAATATATCTTCTATACATTTCCATTCCTTGTTCCTTAACCAACCGTCTATGATGAATTGGGATCCCTAGATAACTAAATGGTAAGGATCCCATTTCACAACCAAACAAGTTTCTGTAATCGTCTTGTTCTTCTTTGCCCAGAAAATTGCTCAAAAAGGAATAAAACAAGCTTCATATTCCTAGCTTTTGCAAGATCGTGTTCCATGAATATAGTAGTATCATCTGCGTATTGTAGAATGGAGACACCCCCCTCTACAAGATGGGGGATGAGTCCTCCTACTTGGCCACTCTCTTTAGCCCGACCAATAAGTACTGCCAACATATCCGCTACAATGTTAAACAACATAGGAGACATGGAGTCCCCCTGCTGTAACCCCTTACGTGGCTGGAAATAATGACCTGTGTCATCATTGACCTTTATCCCGACACTGGCTTTCTGTATGAATGAATCCACCTGAGATCTCCAAGATTCATTGAACCCCTTCATACGTAAGGCTTGCTGGAGGAAGGGCCATTTGACCTTATCATACGCTTTTTCGAAATCCACTTTGAAGATAACACCATCTAGTTTCTTTGTATGGATTCCGTGCAACATTTCATGTAGGACTACAACCCCTTCTAGGATTTGTCATCCTGGCATGAAGTCAGTTTGAGTTGGTTGCACAACCAAATGGGCTATCCGTGTCAACCTATTCATGCCAACCTTTGTAAAAATCTTAAAGCTTACATTGAGAAGACATATCGTTCTAAACTGCTCAATACGAATAGGTTCCACCTTCTTTGGCAACAATGTTATTGTTCCAAAATTGAGGTGAAACAGATTCAAGTGGCTATCGAACAAATCATGGAACATAGCATAAGATCTCTGATACGTCTCCAACGTATCTATAATTTTTGATTGTTCCATGCTATTATATTATCTGTTTTGGATGTTTAATGGGATTTACTAAGCACTTTTATATTATTTTTGGGAATAACCTATTAACCGAAGGCCCAGTGCAAATTGCTGTTTTTTTGCCTATTTCTTTCGCAGAAAAGGAATATCAAACGGAGTCCAAATGGAATGAAACCTTCAGGAGAGTTATTTTTGGAACAAACATGATCCAGAGGACTTGGAGTGGATGTCAAGAAAGAAGCGAAGAGGCCACGAGGCAGGGAGGTGCATCTGCCCCCCTGGACGCGCCCCCCACCCTCGTGGGCCCCTCGCAGCTCCACCGACCTACTTCTTCCTCCTATATATACCCATATACCCCGAAAACATCCAGGAATACAATAGATCGGGAGTTCCGCCGCCGCAAGCCTCTGTAGCCAACCAAAACCAATTGGGACCCTGTTCTAGCACCCTGCCGGAGGGGAGATCCCTCACCGGTGGCCATCTTCATCATCCTGACGCTCTCCATGACGAGGAAGGAGTAGTTCACCCTCGGGGCTGAGGGTATGTACCAGTAGCTATGTGTTTGATCTCTCTCTCTCTCTCTCTCTCTCTCTCTCTCTCTCGTGTTCTTGATTCGGCACGATCTTGATGTATCACGAGCTTTGCTATTATAGTTGGATCTTATGATGTTTCTTCCCCTCTACTCTCTTGTAATGGATTGAGTTTTCCCTTTGAAGTTATCTTATCGGATTGAGTCTTTAAGGATTTGAGAACACTTGATGTATGTCTTGCATGTGCTTATCTGTGGTGACAATGGGATATTCACGTGATCTACTTGATGTATGTTTTGGTGATCAACTTGCGGGTTCTGTGACCTTGTGAACTTATGCATAGGGGTTTGCACATGTTTTCGTCTTGACTCTCCGGTAAAAACTTTGGGGCACTCTTTGAAGTTTTTTGTGTTGGTTGAATAGATAAATCTAAGATTGTGTGATGCATATCGTATAATCATACCCGTGGATACTTGAGGTGACATTGGAGTATTTAGGTGACATTAGGGTTTTGGTTGATTTGTGTCTTAAGGTGTTACTCTAGTACGAACTCTTGAATAGATCGATCAGAAAGAATAACTTTAAGGTGGTTTTGTACCCTACAATAATCTCTTCGTTTGTTCTTGCTATTTTTGACTTTGGAGTGACTCTTTGTTGCATGTTGAGGGATAGTTATATGATCCAGTTATGTTATTATTATTGAGAGAACTTGCACTAGTGAAAGTATGAACCTTAGGCCTTGTTTCCTAGCATCGCAATACTGTTTATGCTAACTTTTATCATTAGTTACCTTGCTGTTTTTATATTTTTAGATTACAAAAACCTATATCTACCATCCATATTGCACTTGTATCACCATCTCTTCGCCGAACTAGTGCACCTATACAATTCACCATTGTATTAGGTGTGTTGGGGACACAAGAGACTCTTTGTTATTTGGTTGCAGGGTTGCTTGAGTGAAACCATCTTCAACCTACGCCTCCCACGGATTGATAAACCTTAGGTCATCACCTTGACGGAAATTTGCTACCGTCCTACAAACCTCTGCACTTGGAGCCAACAACGTCTACAAGAAGAAGGTTGTGTAGTAGACATCAATCTGGCTTTATGATATGCCAACATTTTTGATAAAATTCCACCGGGAACCCATCCGGCACGGGTGCTTTATTATGCTTCATTTTTATTATTGCATCAAACACCTCTTTCTCAGTGAAAGGAGCAGACGACACGTCATTCTCTTCTAAGTGGAGTTGATGTATGTCCCCGATCGCACTCTCATCTAGAGATACAAAACTTTCTTTGGGTGCTCCCAAAAGTTTCTTATAATATTTGGAGATGTAAAATTTTAGGTTCTCATGTCCTACAATTGTACCCTCATCTTTTTCTGGTTGGATTATCTTTTTCTTTCTATGCTTCCCATTAGGTATCATGTGGAAGAATTGTGTATAATCATCCCCTTGGACGATCTTAGAAACTTTTGCTCTAAGCGCCCATTTCATCTCCTCCTCTCTCATAAGGGCTTGTAACTTCTTCTCTGCCTCATTCTTAATATCTCGCTCAGATATATTAAGAAGGGTGGATTCCGCTTTCACATCAAGTTCATTAATAATTCGTCCCCAATCCAATACCACATGTCCCTAATCCAACAACTATGATTCAAGATGTCCTTTATTTCAACACATGGCATCTCATCAGTATTGACGCTTATCCTCCACCCTCATCGACAGTGGCCTTAGTGCTCACAATTAATCACAACACATTTGAATGTGGTCAATCCTAAGGCATCTCTCTCTCTCTCTGCATAAGATGGGAAATCTGTTTTCTTTTTCTGTGAGGTTTTGGCAAGGCGTGCATGCGTGGTTACAGATGATTTCTTTCATCTCCAATCTGGTTTTGTTGATATGTTCATTTCCAATTCGGATCGGCACCGGTACCAAAAAACAAGGATCATGCGGCTATTGATTAAGGTCGCATCCTAAATAATATTTTAAAAATGGTTAACACGTAAAATAACATCATATTCAGATTCTACACATTTTTCTAATAAATTTCCATATATAGCATGTTAAACTTGTAGATAAGATTTATAAGATATCTATATATTTAAAAAGCATTTGCTACAGACTGAGGTTGATTAACCCAAATATCATAGGGTTTTCCGCAAAAATGAAAATCAGACTTAAAAGAGGACCGGGTTAATTAACCGGGGGGGGGGATGTGGAAAACGGAAATTTGACTTAAAACATGACCCTGGGTTGATTAACCAGAACTATAGGTGGGGTTCAGCAAAATTCCTGATGGACGGGCAGAAGCACTAATCCTTTTATTAGTAGGTGTAGATATAGCTACATAATATCTAGATTGATTTGCATTTACTTCTCCCACACACATTCTATACCTGACGTTGTTTGTTTAGCTAACCTATACATAATCTTAATTCATAAACAAGCTAAATGCCATGCGTTGCAATGAGACAATAATATGATTAAACGGCACTCCCAATGTTCCAAAAAACTAGAAAAGAAACCACCAGACTCCTTCCCTCGCTAGCCTCCCCCTGCCCCTTCGCCTGAAGCGTCCGCGTGCCTCCCCACATGCCCTGGGAGCCCATCCAGGGGGCACTCTCTAACTAGTTGCTCCCGGAGAACAAAGAATGACTGAAACAAAACATTTTTTCAGGCAACTAAAAAATAGAAAAAACACACCTTCTTTCCTCGTTCCAAGCCTCGGAAGTTGAGCCCTCTGTGACATCGACAGGCTTGCCTATGTCATCGCAAGGGGGAAACAGGTGTGCAGTCCTCGACACCGACAGCCTTGCCACCGGAGACCAACTAGCCGACCTCCTCTACCATGGAAACGATAGCATCTATTGCATTACTCGTTCAGAGACGTCTGAGGGAGTCCTAGACTAAGGGGTCCTCGGGCGTCCGGGCTATGTGATATGGGCCGGACTGATGGGCCATGAAGACACAAGATAGAAGAACCTTCCCGTGTCCGGATGGGACTCTCCTTTGCGTGGATGGCAAGCTTGGTGTTCGGATTGTGTATTTTCCTTCTTCTGTAACCGACTCTGTGCAACCCTAGATCCCTCCGTGTCTATATAAATTGGAAGGTTTAGTCTGTAGGGAAAGATCACAATCATACAGGCTAGACATCTAGAGTTTAGCCATTACGATCTCGAGGTAGATCAACTCTTGTAACCCTTATATTAATCATAGTCAATCAAGCAGGAAGTAGGGTATTACCTCCATCAAGAGGGCCCGAACCTGGGTAAACATCGTGTCCCCTGCCTCCTTGTTACCTTCGATCCTTAGACACACAGTTCGGGACCCCCTACCCGAGATCTGCCGATTTTGACACCGACATTGGTGCTTTCATTGAGAGTTCCACTGTGTCGTTGCCTAAAGGCTCGATGGCTCCATCAACCATCCATAATAATTCTGCCCCAAGGGAGACTTTTCTTCCCGGCCAAATCTTCGTATTCGGCGGCTTTGCACTACGCGCCAATTCGATTGGCCACCTGGAGCAGATCGACAGCTACACCCCTGGTCATCAGATCAACTTCAAAAACCTAAACTATGTCGCTTATATCCGGGGAGACTTGATTTTCCAAGGGTTTGTGGCCTCAACCACAGCTCCGGACTTAGATCCAGAACTGCTCACCGAGTCCGAAGACGGGAGTTTAGAGCCCGTCGGACCCTTCGCACCCATAGAGCTCAACACCGGAGATACAGAGGGGATTGTTCCACCAGCCAGCCTGGAATCACTCCTGGCTCCCTCCATCCTCATCGAGCCGGACTCACCTCCGTGCACCAGCTTCGAATTCTCAAGGTCCGTGTCATATGAGCTCAGCCAGGGAACTCCTGCCCCGCCCCGCTCCACGGATTCTCGCTTCTATGTTCAGACCTCGCTCTTAAACGAGGCTCTGGACTTAATGCGATCTCTCGCCATTACAGAAGGATCACTGCCAAATCATGGCCAGCCTGCACTAGGGGCTGAGAGCGGAGAATTTTACGTCCCACCCACCACCCACTTCATAGCCACTGTCGAGGACTGAACCGACATGCTTGATTATGCTTCCAACGACATCGACGGCGTGGACGACGATGCCGGAGAAGAGCAAAGCCATAAACCGCCACTTACCGGACGTTGGACGGCTACCTCCACATATGACGTATACATGGTGGACACACCCAAAGAAAATGACGGCGAAGGTGGGAAGGACCCAGTCGAGGACAATTCTCCTGTGGCACCACCAAAGCGTCGTCGTCAGCGGTGCCGCTCTAAACCGCATCGAGAAAAAGACAGAAATACCGGCACCAGAGACAACAACACTCCGAATAACACCAAAGACCAAGAAGCCCCTCTCGAACCACAATCCGAACAGGTTGAGTGGGAGGAGGGGAAAGCCGACCCTAACGATCCCATCGGGAACGATGGCTCGGAGGATGGTAGTTACATACCGATCTCCGAAGAAGACGAGAGCCTCGGCGACGAAGAATTTATCGTGCCAGAGGAACCCTTCGAACAAGAGCGCTTTAAGCGCCGGCTGATAGCCACGAGGAAGCCTGAAAAACAAGCAGCAGCAGCTTTAAGCTGATCAAGATCTGCTAAACGACAAATGGACTGATGTCCTAGCAGCCGAGGAATACGGCCTCAGACGCCCAACCAAGAGTTACCCGAAGTGCAAGCTGCTACCGCAATTCGACGACGAGGCCCTAGAGCCTATACCGCCTGCGCGCAACGCTGCTAACGGACCTGACAGACCACCACATGGCCGAGACAGAGCGGCAGCTCAAGCCGAACACCCGACTACACCACCCCACCGTAAAGGTAGAGAGACAATAGTTGCAGGATATACTTACGACCTATGAAAGGACCTGGATAATAGAGACGGTCAGACAAGATCAATATATGGATCGAGGGGCCGAGCCCCAATGCGAGAGGATGGCCATCAAGCCTGGCGCAACAAGCACAGCTTCACCCGGGCTGAAAACTGCATACAGACTCCATCCGAACTGTGTCGTGACATGGCCTGATATAGAGGCACCGTGTACCCCCTTTGCTTCACCGATGAGGTAATGGAGCACCAGTTCCCGGAAGGGTTCAAACCCGTGAACATTGAGTCATATGATGGCACAACAGATCCTGCAGTACGGATCGAAGACTTCCTTCTCCACATTCACATGGCTCGCGGCGATGATCTACATGCCATCAAAATACCTCCCCCTCAAACTAAAGGGACCAGCTCAGCACTGGTTAAACAGCCTCCCAGAAAAATCTATTGGAAGCTGGGAAGACCTGGAGGATGCCTTTAGAGACAACTGCTAGGGCACCTATATCCGACCTCAGGACACCGATGACCGTAGTCACATAGTTCAGCAGCCCGGAGAGTGAGCCAGAAAATTCTGGACCCGGTTCCTAGTCAAATAGAACCAAATTGTCGACTGTCCGGATGCCGAGGCTCTAGCAGCCTTCAAACACAGCATCCACGACGAATGGCTTTCCCGACACCTTGGCCAAGAAAAACCGAAGTCCATGGCAGCCCTCACATCACTCATGACCCGCTTTTGCGCAGGTGAAGATAGCTGGCTGGCTCGTAGCAGCAACAGTACCAGTGATCCCGGCACTTGTGAAGCAAAGAACAGAAACGACAGGCCCTGACGCAATAAAATAAGCGTCGGAGCAACACTGATAATGCTGAAGACACGGCGGTGAACGCCGGATTCAGTGGCTCCAAGCCCGGTCAACGGAAGAGGCCATTCAAAAGAAACAAGGATGTCTCATCTAGGTAGACCAAATACTCGATCGACCTTGCTAGATTCTCGACACCCCTCACAAGCCTGCTAACCATACCAACAGAAGCTGTTGGGTCTTCAAACAGGCCGGCAAGTTAAACGCCGAGTATACAGGGAAAGGGTCGCCCAACGAGTATGACGATGAGGAGCCTCGCCCATCAAATACAGGGGGACAAAAGAAATCCCCTCCCCCCCGAAGTTAAGACGGTGAACATGATATACGCTACCCACATCCCCAAAAGGGAGCGCAAGCGCGCATTAAGGGCCGTCTATGCGATAGAGCCAGTCGCCCCAAAATTTAATCCATGGTCAGCATGCCTGATCACCTTCGAGCACAGGGACCATTCGACCAGTATCCGCCATGAAGGTTTAGCTGCATTAGTCCTCGATCCAATTATCGATGGATTCCACCTGACGAGAGTCCTCATGGACGGTGGCACTAGCCTTAATCTGCTCTATCAGGACACAGTCCGGAAAATGGGTATTGACTCGTCCAGAATCAAACCCACTAAAACTACATTTGAAGGAGTAATACCTGGTGTAGAGGCCCACTGCACGGGCTCAATCACATTGGAGGTCGTATTCAGTTTGCCAGACAACTTCCGAAGCGAAGACTTGATCTTTGACATCGTCCCTTTCCATAGTGGCTATCACGCACTGCTCAGACGAACCACGTTTGCCTGCTTCAATGCGGTTCCGCACTACGCTTATCTAAAACTTAAAATGCCAGGGCCACGCGGTGTTATAACAGTTCATGGAAACATGGATCGTTCCCTCCATACTGAGGAACACACCGCGACCCTCGCAACAGAAGTACAGGTCAGCTTTATCAAGCCGAGCTCCACATCAGCATTTAAGCCACTGGACCCTGTCAAACGAGCCCGGACTACCCCACATAATGATAGTCAAGCTCATTAGGAGCTCGACTAGAAATCCGGCCTCTGTCTTCGCCCCAACAAACAGCGGCGTATGTACCGCGTGCTCATAATTATGCACTAAAAATACCATGGGCGATGATGGAGGCATATCGAGGATGAGGTCCATAATATGGCTCAACCGTGTCCGGACCCCTCATCTATATCCTTTAACTTGATTTTTTCTTTTCAGGTTCTTTACAACCAACATCACCCTTTTTATGGTGTCTAGGGCCCTTTTTCGGCCCCTTAGGAAAACTTATCCATTAACCCTCTCAAAGGATCGCACACCAAGGCGAAAAGCAGCACAACTGTACAACAGAGTACTTAAAGGATCCTTCAGGATCACCTCTCCCCTTGTTCTTAAAATGCCTTTACGCAACTTTCCCTTGTGCTCGGCATGTAAAATAGCCCCGGTGCTTATAGCATTATCTGTACAACTATGTTTTGACGTATCAATCAGACTATAATGGAAGCAGTTTTTCTTCCAAGTTATTTGATACTGGCTTATTCCTTCTTCCGTATTTTTATTCTTCTTTATCACCTAATATTCATGTACACCTCGGCTTGAATTGCCAGGGGCTCCATTCAGCTGCGTACATTTATTAAATTTACCATAAGTCCGAACACTTTCACAAGTGTAATTCGGCGTCCCGAATATAGCATTATCTGCATCAGCTCCGAATCATGTCTTGGGTCAATAGTTGGGTTGCCTGGCTCCTGTGGTTACTGATGACCCACAAGTATAGGGGATCTATCATAGTCCTTTCGATAAGTAAGAGTGTCGAACCCAACGAGGAGCAGAAGGAAATGATAAGCGGTTTTCAGCAAGGTGTTCTCTGCAAGTACTGAAATAAGTGGTAACAGATAGTTTTGTGATAAGATAAATTGTAACAAGCAACAAGTAACAAAAGTAAATAAAGTGCAGCAAGGTGGCCCAATCCTTTTTGTAGCAAAGGACAAGCCTGGACAAACTCTTATAATAGGAAAAGCGCTCCCGAGGACACATGGGAATATCGTCAAGCTAGTTTTCATCACACTCATATGATTCGCGTTCGGTACTTTGATAATTTGATATGTGGGTGGACCGGTGCTTGGGTACTGTTCTTACTTGAACGAGCATCCCACCTATGATTAACCTCTATTGCAAGCATCCGAAACTACAACAAAAGTATTAAGGTAAACCTAACCATAGCATGAAACATATGGATCCAAATCAGCCCCTTACGAAGCAACGCATAAACTAGGGTTTAAGCTTCTGTCACTCTAGCAACCCATCATCTACTTATTACTTCCCAATGCCTTCCTCTAGGCCCAAATAATGGTGAAGTGTTATGTAGTCGACGTTCACATAACACCACTAGAGGCTAGACAACATACATCTTATCAAAATATCAAACGAATACCAAATTCACATGACTACTAATAGCAAGACTTCTCCCTTGTCCTCAGGAACAAACGTAACTACTCAAAAAGCATATTCATGTTCATAATCAGAGGGGTAATAATATGCATAAAGGATCTGAACATATGATCTTCCACCAAATAAACCAACTAGCATCAACTACAAGGAGTAATCAATACTACTAGCAACCTACTAGCACCAATCCCGGACATGGAGACAAGAATTGGATACAAGAGATGAACTAGGGTTTGGAGATGAGATGGTGCTGGTGAAGATGTTGATGGAGATTGCCCTCTCCCGATGAGAGGATCATTGGTGATGACGTTGGTGATGATTTCCCCCTCCCGGGGGGAAGTGTCCCCGGCAGAACAGCTCTGCCAGAGCCCTAGATTGGTTCCGCCAAGGTTCCGCCTCGTGGAGGCGGAGTCTCGTCCTGAAAGGTTGCTTGATGTTTTTTTCTCATTGAAAGACTTCATATAGGAGAAGATGGGTGTCGGAGAGCCACCGGGGGGGCCACGACGTAGGGGGCGCGCCCTAGGAGGGGGGGGGCGTCCCCCGCCCTCGTGAGCAGGGTGTGGGTCCCCTGGCCTTCATCTTTGGCGACGATTTTTCTTTATTTATTTTAAGATATTCCGTGGAGTTTCAGGACTTTTGGAGTTACGCAGAATAGGCCTCCAATATTTGCTCCTTTTCCAGCCCAGAATTCCAGCTGCCGGCATTCTCCCTCTTCATGTAAACCTTGTAAAATAAGAGAGAATAGCCATAAGTATTGTGACATAACGTGAAATAACAGCCTGTAATGCAATAAATGTTGATATAAAAGCATGATGCAAAATGGACGTATCAACTCCCCCAAGCTTAGACCTCGCTTGTCCTCAAGCGAAAAGCCGATAACAATAAATATGTCCTCATGTTTAGATAAAAATAAAATACGGGCATGAAGGCATCATGATTATTTCCATAACAACAACATGTAGAGATTTTGTCATATGATTACTTATGTTCAAGTGATGATCTTTTCACAAAGCAAAAAGTATGAATCAGAAACCTTATTGAGCACCAACAAATTATAACCTCAGTCATTGAAGCAATTGCAATTTATCATAACATCGAAAAGAGTCTATGTCAGAGCTTAAAAGCAAGTCCACATACTCAACTATCACTTAGTCCTTCATAATTGCTAACACTCACGCGATACTTGTTGTTACGGAGTTTTGATTGGACACAGAGAAAGATAGGGGCTTATAGTTTTGCCCCACAACCTTTACCTCAAGGGTAATGTCAACAATAATAATTCATGCTCCCCTACATCCAATTAGATATATATCTTTCCCTACTAATAAAGCACGGAGTGCTTCTGGTCGTACGTCGTCGGCGTTTTTGCGAAAAAGCCCCTCTGTTTCTTTGAAATTAACCCGCAGTCCCTGTTTAAGTGGCACTTTGGAAAAACGTTTCGTTTTTGCGTAAAACCCCCTAAATTTGTTAGAAACTATGCCCGCAACCCTTATCTCTTATTGGACTGGCTCACCACCACGCCTCTCACCGCTTATCCTGCCGTTCTCCATCGCCGGGCACGCGCCGCCGCTTGCCGCCGGCGTCATGGCGGGCGTCCGCGCCGAGGCGGACAGGAGACCCAAGTCAAAGGCTGGTCACCGGGAAGGCCTCGGCGGGAAGACTCGAGGAGGTCTCGAGCGCGACAGGGAGCTGGCCGGAGCGCACAGACAGTGGGGGGGCTTCCGTCGTCCAGGCACAGGCTGGATACGGCCCCGCGGCGCGAGTGTGCCGGGCAGCATGGGGAGGGGAGGGCTGGAGCACGGGCGCGCACGCATGGGAGGAAATAGTCGTCCCCTGGCGCGGGGTCAACGGCTTGAGAGCACTGACCGCATTGACCCAGGCGGCGCGGCTACAGAGTGATGCAGGGCACGGCAGTGGCGGGTCACGGCACCGCGGGCGGCGGACGGAGCGGCAGAGAGAGGTGGGGCGCGGGCGAGCTTGTGCTCGTGCTCGAGCGCCTGAAGAAGATGGCGCGGCGGCGGAGTTGAAGCGCCTTGGCGAGCTCGGGCTACACGGCTGCGAGTCGGGCTTGGCGAGGATGCAGGCAGCACGGGACGTCGATGCCGAGAACTTGGAGGCGGGGAGCCGGTTCCCAGCTTTGGGAGCGCAGGACGACGCGAAGAACAGCATCGGGTGGCGGAGCACTGCCTCTACACTTGAATAGAGAGAGAGGGGGGGAGATATTCAGAGAGGATAGAGCAGAATTGAAAGGGGAAGAAGAGTGAAGGTGAGGGCGACGAGCAGGCAACCTGCGGGGGGCTCCGATGGCGCGGCCGGGCATGTGCGAGGACGAGGCACACCTCCCGCTCGAAGAAGATGCCACCCCAACATCACCACGAATCGTGGAGGAGAGGAGTAATAGCGGGCGAATCATGGAGAAGAGGAGTCGCAGAGGGCGCCGGCGGCCGCGGAGGCCCTGCCCCATCGGCGCTGCGTGGGGAAGGAGGGGGCAGAGAGAGCGAGGCATGGTGGGGTGGTGGGTTGGCAGATCGGAGAAAGCCTTGGGAAGGAGGACGCGACTGAATCGGGTGGAGGCGAGGCTGCTGACCCACGGGACCGGCGACTGGGGCGAACGGCCAGATCAAGCTTCTGGCTGGGTTGGATGGAGAAGAGGAAGAGGACCACGCTGGGATGGCGATCTGGATAAGAGAAGGAGAGGAGTGGCGATGGGATAAGGCAAGCAGTGGGCGGTCGGTGCTTTTCTTCATGTTGTACCGGCTACACCATAGAAGCTACTCGATGCATGCGTGCTAGCATCGATTATTTATTTTACGGAAGAGCACCGACTATTCCTTGATGTTGTTAGTTGTCACCACATTATCAGATACTCCCTCTGTTATAAAATAAGTCTCTCAATACAATTTTATACACAATTTTATACTCCCTTCGTTTCTAAATTTAAGTGTATTTAAATTTTTTAATACGGACTACATGTGGATATATATAGGCATATTTTAAAGTAAAGATTCACTCATTTTGCTCCGTATGTAGTTTTAAAAGACTTATATTTGCAAATGGAGGGAATACTATATTTGATACAAAGTTGGGACACTTATTTTAAGACGGAGAGAGTATACTAATTAAAAGTGAGTGAAATATTAAAAAGAAACATTTCTTAACAGAGAAGATATTTGAAGCTCGCATGCACTTGCTAACCTTCAAGATATTCGTCAACTCTGGATGTCATGGATGTCATCGGTAAGATAGGGAGGTGAGAGCGAGGGATGAAGAATAGAGAAAGTGCGACAACGGTGCATCTTGCTTGTGCCATGTTTCGCTTAGCACGACACCTAGGAGGGGGAGCACTACCCTCCATTGTACAATATGCCCCACAGCTCTGCGTACATATTCCTAATCCTCATCGAGACCCGATGATAATGGCCAGGGAAGTGGTCATGTTGGCGTGAAGGGTGTGCTTCTACTGTTGGCGACAACGTGTCAACAAAAGAGTTACACGCATTGTAAATTCTTTACTTTCTGGTCATCATATTTTTGAAGTGGGAAAACATAAATATGAATTAGTGTTAATAGGGATTGCGATATATAGGAATTAATATATGACATATTTGAAACTATTACAGGTGTGCGGATGATGCATACTCTCACATCGAAGGAGTAGCCGCTGATCCATAAATGGTTAGATTTTCATAATGATTTTTACACATAGTTGTTAAATAACAACAACTTATTACACATAATTCAATTTCTTTAGAGTGAGTTAAAGAAGTACGTTTTATGTTTAGAGAAATAGATTACGAGCTTTTGGAATACAATAAAATCTGCATAAAGTGAATCTTTATGAGTCTTATAACCAATTTAATTAGGAAAACTTATTATTCACCATGACAGGTAAACACCTGAGCTTAATACCACATGAACTCTCAAATTTATTTTATACCCGGTGCAACGCACGGGCATTTTTGCTAGTATATATATATATATATATATATAGGGGCTTATAGTTTTGCCCCACAACCTTTTACCTCAAGGGTAATGTCAACAATAATAATTCATGCTCCCCTACATCCAATTATATATATATATATATATATATATATATATATATATATATATATATATATATATATATATATATATATATATATATATATATATATATGATACTCTTTCCAACATGCTGAGCTTGCCAAAGGATAAAATTAAAAAGGAAAGGTGAAGATCACTGTGACTCTTGCATAAGGTAGAGGATAATAATAAAAGATAGGCCCTTCGCAGAGGGAATCAGAGGTTGTCATGCGCGTTTAGGGTTGATGCACAAAATCTTAATGCAAAAGAACGTCACTTTATATTGCCCCTTGCATGTGGACCTTTATTATGCAGTCCGTCGCTTTTATTACGTCCACAACAAGTTCGTAAAAAGCTTATTTTCTCCGCACTAATAAGTCATGCATATTTAGAGAGCAATTTTTTATTGCTTGCACCGATGACAACTTACTTGAAGGATCTTACTCAATCCATAGGTAGATATGGTGGACTCTCATGGCAAAACTAGTTTAAGGGTATTTGGAAGCACAAGTAGTATTTCCACTTGGTGCTGAGAATTTGGCTAGCATGAGGGGGGAAGGCAAGCTCAACACGTTAGAGGATTCATGACAACATACTTTATCTCAGATGTAAGAAAACATAACTCATTATGTTGTCTTCCTTGTCCAACCTCAACTCTTTAGCATGTCATATTTTAATGAGTGCTCCCAATCATAAGAGATGTCAATGATAATATATCTATATGTGAAACCTCTCTTTCCTTATTACTTCCTATTAATTGCAATGATGACCAAAGCTATATTTGCCAACTCCCAACAACTTTTGATCATCATACTCTCTCTATGTGAAGTCATTACTTTCAATAAGATCAATATGGACTCTTTGATTCTTTTTATTCTTTTTTCCTATTCACCCAAGATCATGGCAAAATAATCAAGCCCTTGACTCAACACTAATCTTTATTATATAGCTCACGGACTCGATTACAAAGAAGGATCGTAAAGCAAAACTCAAAACTAGATCATGCCATGACTTTATTCTACTAAATCAAGATACTACTAATAGGATCGAACTAAGAAAAACGGTAAAGATAGGAGTTGTGATGGTGATACGATACCAAGGCACTTCCCCCAAGCTTGGCAGTTCCCAAGGGGAGTTCCCATACCCATGTGATTAAGTCTCCTTCTTTGTTGTTGGTTTAATATTCTTGGCAATGATTCCCCTCAAGATACGTTTCTCCTCCTCGAGCTTATTGACTTGCTGCTTGAGGTCCATTATTTCCTTGCGAAGCATTCCAGTAACGGCTAAAGTTCCTTGTACCAAAGGGTGTTTCATAGCTGCGGGAGAACAAGAGACACTCCTCCTCATATTTTCATAAGAAAGAAATCTAACATTGGAAGGGACAACCGAGTTTGGAATAGCTGAGCTTTGTAGTTCCCCCATCATAAACCCAGTTCGGAGGCGAGAGGTGACTTCTTGATCTTCCATGGCATCTACCCTCATCAGGTCAGCCTCCATCTCTTCCTCCGTTGCTGGACCAAAGTGGTCAGCATCGCTGTTTGCCCTTGGTTCCGGTGCCGGATTAGATATCTGGCTCTCCCCGACTGACTCTTGAGAAGACATCTTGCTCAAATCTGCAGCAGCAGCAGCTCGAAACGAAAATAGAGGATATTTGCGTGATACGAGAGTCAAAACCTTCGGGAGAATATATAATGATTTTTTACCGACCAAAATATGTATCGTACAAGAAAACGGAGTCCGGAGGGCACACGAGGTGCTCACGAGGTAGGGGGCGCGCCCAGGGGGGTAGGGCGCGCCCTCCACCCTCGTGGAGGCCTCGTGTCCTTCCCGGACTGCCACTTATTTTTCTATTTTTCTAAATATTCCAAAACGGAGAAATATTGCCTTAAAAATTGTTTTGGAGTCGGTTTACTTACCGTACCACATACCTATTCCTTTTTGGAGTCTGAAGCGAGCTGGAAAGTGTCCCTTATGTATTCCTCCGGGGTTACGGTTTCAATAATATTTGTTTCAACATTTATAGGATTACCTCAGATATAGTGTTTGATCCTTTGACCGTTTACCACCTTCGGATTTGTTCCTTCGAAGTTGTTGATTTTTATGGCATCGGAACGATAGACCTCATCGATAACGTAGGGACCTTCCCATTTAGAGAGAAGTTTTCCTGCAAAAAATATTAAACGAGAGTTGTATAGCAATACATAATCACCTATAGTAAACTCACGCTTTTGTATTCTTTTGGCATGCCATCTTTTAACTTTTTCTTTAAACAACTTGGCGTTTTCATAAGCTTGGGTTCTCCATTCATCAAGGGAGCTAATATCAAATAACCTCTTCTCACCGGCAAGTTTGAAATCATAGTTGAGTTCTTTAATAGCCCAATATGCCTTATGTTCTAGTTCGAGAGGTAAGTGACATGCTTTTCCATAAACCATTTTATATGGAGACATACCCATAGGATTTTCATATGCAGTTCTATAGACCCATAATGCATTGTCCAATTTCTTGGACCAATTCTTTCTAGACCTATTGACAGTCTTTTGCAAAATTAATTTGAGCTCTCTATTGCTCAACTCTACTTGACCACTAGACCGCGGGTGATAAGGAGATGCAATCCTATGATTAACGTCATATTTAGCAAGCATTTTACAGAAAGCACCATGAATAAAGTGTGAACCACCATCAGTCATTAAATATCTAGGGACTCCAAACCTCGGAAACATAACTTCCTTAAGCATTTTAATAGAAGTGTTATGATCAACACTACTAGTTGGAATAGCTTCTACCCACTTAGTAACGTAATCAACAACAACTAAAATATGTGTGTATCCATTAGAGGCAGGAAAAGGTCCCATATAATCAAAGCCCCAAACATCAAATGGTTCAATAACAAGTGAATAATTCATAGGCATTTCTTGACGTCTACTAATATTACCAATTCTTTGACATTCATCGCAAGACAAAAGAAACTTACGGGCATCCTTGAAGAGAGTAGGCCAATAAAAACCAGATTGCAATACCTTATGTGCAGTTCTATCTCCAGCATGGTGTCCTCCATAAGCTTCGGAGTGACACTTGCATAGGATCTGTTCCTGTTCATGCTCAGGTACACAACGTCTAATGACACCATCTACTCCTTCTTTATAAAGATGTGGGTCATCCCAAAAGTAATGTTGCAAGTCATAGAAAAACTTTTTCTTTTGTTGGTATGTGAAGCTAGGTGGTATAAATTTAGCGACAATATAATTAGCATAATCAGCATTCCATGGAGTGCTACCAGAAGTGATTATGACATTTAATTGCTCATCAGGGAAGGTATCATCAATAGGTAGTGGGTCATCAAGAACATTCTCTAACCTAGATAAGTTATCTGCAATGGGGTTCTCACCTCCTTTTCTATCAACAATATGCAAATCAAATTCTTGCAGCAAGAGAACCCATCTAATAAGTCTAGGTTTTGCATCTTTCTTTTCCATAAGATATTTAATAGCAGCATCATCAGTGTGAATAGTTACTTTAGAGTCTACAATATAAGGTCTGAATTTATCACAAGCAAATACAACTGCTAAAATTTCCTTTTCGGTAGTAGCATAATTTCTTTGAGCAATGTCTAGAGTCTTACTAGCATAATGAATAACATTTAATTTCTTATCAACTCTTTGCCCTAGAACAGCACCTACAGCATAATCACTAGCATCACACATAATTTCAAAGGGTAAATTCCAATCAGGTGGCTGAACAACAGGTGCAGAGACTAATGCTTTCTTAAGTATTTCAAATGCTTCTACACAATCATCATCAAAGACAAATGGTACATCTTTTTGTAATAAATTAGTCAGAGGCCGAGAAATTTTTGAAAAGTCCTTAATGAACCTCCTATAAAATCCAGCATGACCAAGGAAACTTCTTGTACCTTTGATGTCCTTGGGACATGTCATCTTTTCAATAGCATCAACTTTGGCTTTATCAACTTCAATACCTCTTTCAGAAACTTTTTGCCCCAAGACAATACCTTCATTAACCATAAAGTGGCACTTTTCCCAATTCAAGACAAGATTAGTTTCTTCACATCTCTGCAAACTCGATCAAGATTGCTCAAGCAATCATCAAAAGAGGAACCATAGACGAAAAAATCATCCATGAAAACCTCACAAATTTTTTCACAAAAGTCAGAGAATATAGCCATCATGCATCTTTGAAAGGTAGCAGGTGCATTACATAAACCAAAAGGCATACACCTATAATCAAAAGTACCAAAAGGGCATGTAAAAGTAGTCTTTGATTGATCTTTAGCTGACACGGGTATTTGAGAGAAACCAGAATAACCATCTATAAAGCAATAATGTGTATGTTTGCATAATCTTTCTAGCATTTGATCAATAAAAGGTAAGGGGTAATGATCTTTCTTAGTAGCTTTATTTAATTTGCGGAAATCAATTACCATCCTATAGCCTGTGATAATTCTTTGCGGGATCAGTTCATCTTTATCATTAGGGACAACAGTAATACCTTCCTTCTTAGGGACACAATGGACAAGACTTACCCACTGACTATCAGCAACGGGATAAATTATACCTGCCTCCAGAAGCTTGAGTATTTCTTTTCTTACCACTTCTTTCATTTTCAGATTCAAACGTCATTGAGGATCACAAACTGGTTTGGCATCCGCTTCCAAATTTATTTTATGTTGACATAGCGTGGGACTAATGCCCTTAAGATCATCAAGAGTATATCCAATAGCGGCACGATGCTTCTTCAGAGTTTTCAATAATCTTTCTTCTTCATGCTCTGAAAGGTTAGCACTAATAATAACAGGATATATTTTCTTTTCATCAAGATAAGCATATTTAAGATTATCAGGCAACGGTTTAAGCTCAAACACGGGATCACCCTTGGGTGGAGGAGGATCCCCTAGGATTTCAACAGGCAAATTATGTTGCAGGATAGGTTCCTGTTTAAAGAACACTTCATCTATTTCCCTTCTTTCATTCATGAACATATCATTTTCATGGTCTAGCAAATATTGTTCTAAAGGATCACTAGGAGGTACAACAATAGAAGCAAGACCAATAATTTCATCCTTACTAGGCGATTCTTCCTCACGATGTTGTTTACTGAATTTAGAGAAATTAAACTCATGAACCATATCATCCAAGCCAATAGTAACAACATTCTTTTTGCAGTCTATCTTAGCATTAACAGTACTCAAGAAGGGTCTAGCAAATATAATGGGACAAAAGCTATCTTGTGGAGAACCAAGAACAAGGAAATCACCGGGATATTTGGTTTTTCCACACAAGACTGCAACATCTCTAACAATTCCCATTGCAGATATAGTATCTCTATTGGCAAGTTTAATTGTAACATCAATATCTTCTAACTCAGCAGGTGCAATATCATACATAATTTCTTTGTATAAGTCAATGGGTATCACACTAGCACTAGCACCCATATCACATAAGCCATGATAACAATGATCTCCTATTTTAACAGAAATAACAGGCACTCCTACCATAGGTCTATGTTTATCTCTATCACAAGGTTTAGCAATTCTAGCAGTTTCACCCTGGAATTGAATAACATGCCCATCGATATTATCAGACAAGAGATCTTTAACAATAGCAATATTGGGTTCTCCTTTGACTTGCTCAGGAGGTGTATAAGTTCTAATATTGCTTTTACGAACAATAGTTGAAGCTTTAGCATGATCCTTCATTCTAACCGGGAAAGGTGGTTTCTCAACATAAGAAGTGGGAACAATAGGATCATTATAAGTGACAGTGTTTTCTTCAACTTTAATAGGTGTAGCTACTTTTACTTCTATGGGAGGATGATATTTAAACCACTTCTCCTTGGGGAGATCAACATAAGTAGCAAAAGATTCAAGAAAGAAGCTACTATCTCAGAGTCAAGTCCATATTTAGTGCTAAACTTACGGAAAATATCGGTATCCATAAAATATTTAACACAATCAAACTTAGGTGTCATACCTGACTCCTTACCTTCGTTGAGGTCCCAATCTTCAGAGTTACATTTAATTATATCCAATAAATTCCATTTAAATTCAATAGTCTTCATCATAAAAGAGCCAACACAAGAAGTATCGAGCATGGTGCGATTGTTATCAGAAAGCCGAGCATAAAAACTTTGCATAATTACTTCTCTTGAGAGCTCATGATTGGGGCATGAATATAACATTGATTTAAGCCTCCCCCAAGCTTGAGCGATGCTTTCTCCTTCGCGAGGCCAAAAATTATATATATAATTGCGATCACGATGAACAAGATGCATAGGGTAATACGTTTGATGAAATTCCAATTTCAATCTTTTATAGTTCCATGATCTCATATCATCACATAGCCTGTACCATGTCAATGCGTCTCCCTTCAAAGATAAAGGGAAGGCCTTCTTCTTAACAACATCATCGGGTATACCTTCAAGCTTAAATAGTCCACAAACGTCATCCACATAGCGTAGATGTTCATCAGGATGCCTTGTTCCATCTCCTGTAAAAGTGTTAGCTAGCAGTTTTTCCATCATACCCGAAGGAATCTCAAAAGGAGTTTCATTTTCAATAGGTTCAGTAGGTTGAGTAGGTTGAGGAGCAACTCTTTGCTCTACTGGACGGGGTGAAGATACCCCGAACAAGCCCATTAGAGAATTACTTTCCATAGTAACAAGTGACAGAAAATTTCAGCACACTAAATAAATTTTTCCTTACAAAATTCCACCTACCAAAGGCGCTTCACTCCCCGGCAACGGCGCCAGAAAAGAGTCTTGATGACCCACAAGTATAGGGGATCTATCATAGTCCTTTCGGTAAGTAAGAGTGTCGAACCCAATGAGGAGCAGAAGGAAATGATAAACGGTTTTCAGCAAGGTGTTCTCTGCAAGTACTGAAATAAGTGGTAACAGATAGTTTTGTGATAAGATAAATTGTAACGAGCAACAAGTAACAAAAGTAAATAAAGTGCAGCAAGGTGGCCCAATCCTTTTTGTAGCAAAGGACAAGCCTGGACAAACTCTTATAATAGGAAAAGCGCTCTCGAGGACACATGGGAATATCGTCAAGCTAGTTTTCATCACACTAATATGATTCTCGTTCGGTACTTTGATAATTTGATATGTGGGTGGACCGGTGCTTGGGTACTGTTCTTACTTGAATGTGCATCCCACTTATGATTAACCTCTATTGCAAGCATCCGCAACTACAACAAAAGTATTAAGGTAAACCTAACCATAGCATGAAACATATGGATCCAAATCAGCCCCTTACGAAGCAACGCATAAACTAGGGTTTAAGCTTCTGTCACTCTAGCAACCCATCATCTACTTATTACTTCCCAATGCCTTCCTCTAGGCCCAAATAATGGTGAAGTGTTATGTAGTCGACGTTCACATAACACCACTAGAGGCTAGACAACATACATCTTATCAAAATATCGAACGAATACCAAATTCACATGACTACTAATAGCAAGACTTCTCCCTTGTCCTCAGGAACAAACGTAACTACTCACAAAGCATATTCATGTTCATAATCAGAGGGGTAATAATATGCATAAAGGATCTGAACATATGATCTTCCACCAAATAAACCAACTAGCATCAACTACAAGGAGTAATCAATATTACTAGCAACCTACTAGCACCAATCCCGGACATGGAGACAAGAATTGGATACAAGAGATGAACTAGGGTTTGGAGATGAGATGGTGCTGGTGAAGATGTAGATGGAGATTGCCCTCTCCTGATGAGAGGATCGTTGGTGATGACGTTGGTGATGATTTCCCCCTCCCGGAGGGAAGTGTCCCCGGCAGAACAGCTCTGCCGGAGCCCTAGATTGGTTCCGCCAAGGTTCCACCTCGTGGCGGCGGAGTCTCGTCCAGAAAGGTTGCTTGATGTTTTTTCTCATCGAAAGACTTCATATAGGAGAAGATGGGCGTCGGAGAGCCACCAGGGGGCCCACGAGGTAGAGGGGCGCGCCCCAGGGGGGGCGCGCCCCCACCCTCATGAGCAGGGTGTGGGTCCCCTGGCCTTCATCTTTGGCGACGATTTTTCTTTATTTATTTTAAGATATTCCGTGGAGTTTCAGGACTTTTGGAGTTACGCAGAATAGGCTTCCAATATTTGCTCCTTTTCCAGCCCAGGATTCCGGCTGCCGGCATTCTCCCTCTTCATGTAAACCTTGTAAAATAAGAGAGAATAGCCATAAGTATTGTGACATAACGTGAAATAACAGCCTATAATGCAATAAATATTGATATAAAAGCATGATGCAAAATGGACGTATCAGCTACTACCTTACGTTCCTATTGTTCGGCTAAGGAAATAAAGGGATAACTGCTGCGATTGTGTTTCTGGTTGGCCGGATAAACACCTCAGTAGAGAAAGCCGAAAACTGACTGTCATGATGCGGCAAGAGCTAGTCAGCTATTCGGTGACTTAGTACAAATCTCTTGCGATTTTTTTGTGTCACACAAAGGACCGGTTTTAACCGGGTCAGGTGTTTACAGCGCCCGAGTTCGGATCGCCGATCAATACCAGGGGCTGCGCCTACAATTCTATCATCAAACTCCTATGGCTAAGTGAGAGTGATAAAGCCGCATAGTCTGATTGCCTGGTTCGCCGCACTAGCACCTCCTTCAAGGACCATATCATTGGGTTAACTGTGTTTCTGTGCTGTTCCGAACACCCCCGTGGTATCTACGTGAGGGGTTGAAGCTGACGACCGACCAACTCTCAGATTTAATAAACAGCCGCAACGAAGGATAAATAAATTCAGAGGAAACAAGGATAACATTATACGAACACTTCGTTTTCATTACACAGTTTGGGCATACATTCATTCAAACATCACGTCCTTCGAGCACAGGCCCTCTATAATACGGGATCCTTCAAGGACGTCGTTGAAGTACTTCTCTGGCGTACGATGCTCCTTGCCTACGGGCGGTCCTTCGGTTGCAAGACTAGTGGCATTCATCTTCGCCCATTGTACCTTGACACGGGCGAAGGCCATCTGAGCACCTTCGATGCAGACCGACCACTTTATAGCATCTAGCCTTGGGCAGGCATCGACCAGCCGCTTCACAAGCCCAAAGTAGTTATTAGGTATTGGTTTGGCTGGCCAAAGACGGATTATGACATCCTTCATGGCCATCTCGGCCATCCCATGCAGCTTGGTAAGCTGTTTCAGCTGATTGATGACCCACAAGTGTAGGGGATTGCAACAGCTTTCGAGGGTAGAGTATTCAACCCAAATTTATTGATTCAACACAAGGGGAGCCAAAGAATATTCTTGTGTATTAGCAATTGAGCTGTCAATTCAACCACACCTGGATAACTTAGTATCTGCAGCAAGGTATTTAGTAGCAAAGCAATACAATAGTAATGGTAACAGTGGTAAAGATAAAGATAGCAAAAGTAATATTTTTGGGTTTTGTAGTGATTGTAACAGTAGCAACAGAAAAGTAAATAAGCGAAGCACAAGATGTGAAAAGCTCGTAGGAAATGGATCAATGATGGATAATTATGTCAGATGTGATTCCTCATGTAATAGCTATAACATAGGGTGACACAGAACTAGCTCCAATTCATCAATGTAATGTAGGCATGTCTTTCGAATATAGTCATACATGCTTATGGAAAAGAACTTGCATGACATCTTTTGTCCTACCCTCCCGTGGCAGCGGGGTCCTAGCGGAAACTAAGGGATATTAAGGCCTCCTTTTAATAGAGAACTGGACCAAAGCATTAACACATAGTGAATACATGAAATCCTCAAACTACGGTCATCACGAAGAAGTATCCCGATTATTGTCACTTCGGGGTTGTCGGATCATAACACATAATAGGTGACTATAGACACTAGTAGAAAAGGGGCCAATGGTCCAGGCCGGTCCAGCCCATTAGTCCTGGCTCAATCCAGAACCGGGACCAATGGTGGCATTGGACCCGGTTCGTGAGCCCCAGGGGCCGGCCGGGCCACGTGGGCCATTGGTCCCAGTTCGTATAGACCTATTGGTCCCGGTTGGTGGGACGAACCGGGACCAATGGCCCTCGCTCCTGACCCACCACCATTGGTCCCGGTTGGCGGCCTGAATCGGGACCAAAGGACGACCATTAGTCTCGGTCCATTCCACCAACCGGGACTAAAGGGTTGGTCCTCGTTGCGGCCAAAGTTTAGTCCCACCTCGCCAACCAGAGGGGAATCAGACCGGTTTATAAGCCCCTCCCTCTCTGCCTTATTGAGCTCCTTTGAAAATGAAAATAGATGCCCTTATATAGGGAATTTAGGCTAAATTCATACGAATTTCTCTTGAAATTTGTTATGAATTTAATTTGAGTTTCCTCTATAAGCGCATCTATGCTCATTTCTGAGTAGCTTTTTATATAGTTTTTTTTCTTTTCAGCTATATTTTTTTTATTTCTGAGTTGTAATAAGTCATTAAAAATAAGCATCTATGCTCATTTTTTAGTAAAGTTAATCATAACTATTTTTTCTTCTATTTATTTTTGAATTGTAATAAGTCATTAAAAATAAGCATCTATGCTCATATTTTAGTAAAGTTAATCACAACTATTTTTTCTTCTTTTTATTTCGGAGTTGTAATAAGTCATTAAAAATAAGCATCTATGCTCCTTTTTTAGTACAGTTAATCAAAACTATTTTTTGCTTCAATTCATTTCTGATTATCTTTTTATATAGTTTTTTTCTTTTCTGCTATATTTATTTTTTTTCTTTTTATTTCTGAGTTGTAATAAGTCATTAAAAATAAGCATCTATGCTCCTTTTTTAGTACAGTTAATCACAACTATTTTTTGTTTCAATTCATTTCTGAGTAGTTTTCTATATAGTTTTTTTCTTTTCAGCTATATTTATTTCTCAGTTGTAATAAGTCATTAAAAATAAAAAAGAGGCGCAATGCTTGTTAATTTGCTTCAAGCCTTTCGGAATAGTGTCAACTGCACTGCACATAGCTTTGTGCAGTCTACCGTATTCCTCAAGGCTTGAAGCTAACCAACGTGCAGGAGCATTGAGCCTCTTCGTCATCGTCTCTGCACTCAGGGCTTATAAACAGCTGCGAGTGCCTCTCGCTTGGCGAGGTGGGACTAAAAAACCAGCTGCAGGAAGAATCAAAATAAAATAAATAAAATAAAAAAAGTGCCACCTAAAGGGCTACCACGGCCTGAATACGACTAGAAACCCAACAATGGGCCAGGATTCAGGCCCGCAATAGGCCCAATTGGCCAACAGGCACATATAGTGCGTTTAGGCCTGTAAGCCTGCATTTGAGAGGAGCTCGAGAGGGCAGCGGGACTGGGGCTTATAAACCACTCTCGAGCTCCCTCAACTAGCGAGGTGGGACTAAACTTTCGTGCCGCGACGCGGGCAGCACATGGCCTTTAGTCCCGGTTGGTGGCACCAACCGGAACTAACGGGGTGCATTGGTACCGGTTCGTGGCACCAACCGGTACCAATGCCCCCCCTTTAGTCCCGGTTGGAGCCACCAACCGGGACCAAAGATCTTCATTTCCCGCTCTTTGGGCTGCTGAAAAGAGGCCTTTGGTCCCGGTTGGTGGCACCAACCGGGACTAAAGGGGGCATTAGTCCCGGTTGGAGCCACCAACCGGGACCGATGGTCTTGCTATATATACAGGACTTAGCAGTTTTCGATCTCTCCTGCTCCACTCACGTCGCCGCCCCGCCCCGCCACGCCCCGACGCCGTCGCCGCCCCGCGCCGCCCCGCCCAGCCCCGCCCCGCGCCGTCGCCGCCCGCGCGCCCCGCCCAGCCCGCCCGTGCCGCGCCCCGATCGACGTCGCGTCGCCCCGGCCCGCGCCGCCTCGACGCCGTCGCCGCCTCGCTCCGCACTCGCCGTCGCCGTCGCCGCCCCGCTCCGCACCTCGCCGTCGCCTTCGTCGTCGCCGTCGCCTTCGTCGTCGCCGTCGCCGCCCCACTCCGCACCTCGCCGTCGCCTTCGCCATCGCCGTCGCCGGCCGTACGTGAGCACCTCAACGGCCGTCACCGTCATTTTTTTGTTAGATTTAATTAGATTTTTTTGTTAGGTTAGATGTGTAGTAATTTAGATATATGTAGTTCATAGATTTTGTTGTTAGATTAGATTTTTTTTGGTTAGATTAGATGTGTAGTAATTAATTTGTTTATATTATGTTAGATTTTTTTGTTAGATTTAATTAGATTTTTTTGTTAGGCTAGATGTGTAGTAATTTAGATATATGTAGTTCATAGATTTTGTTGTTAGCTTACATTTTTTTGGTTAGATTAGATGTGTAGTAATTAATTTGTTTATATTATGTTAGATTTTTTTGTTAGATTAATTATATTTTTTTGTTAGATTAGATGTGTGTAGTAATTTAGATATGTAGTTCATAGTTTTTTTGTTAGATTAGATTTTTTTTGTTAGATTAGATGTGTAGTAATTAATTTGTTTATATTATGTTAGATTTTTTTGTTCATAGTATTTAGAAAAAGGAAAAAAATAAGAAGTAGTTTATATATAGTTGAACTAGCTAGTTGATTTAATAAACTAATTTATTTTACTATATATAGAAGTAGTTTGTTTTTAGTAAGTACTACTTATTTATTTATAGTAAGTGCTTAGTAGTTGAACTAGATAGTTGATTTAATTAATAAAACTACTTTTATTTAACTATATATAGAAGTAGTTGCCGCATCGACGTCGGCGATGCCTATCCCGCATCCTCGTCGTCGTCGACTCGGCGGTGGAGGCCTGCTTGATCAGGGCCATGTTCGGGACTGGGCTCCGCCGGGCTGGTATTGGGAGGTGCTACCTTCCGGGGGACGTAGGTTGGTGAGGAGGCAACCCGTTGTTGACCCGATCCTTGTTTGGTGGCGGTCGCGTGGGCCAGTGATGGTGGTGAGGCATCCGGACACCGCGGAGGTGGTACGTCACCGTGTCAGCGAGGAGGACGAGCACGTCCGTCGCTACATGGTTGCATTGGAGGGCAGATTCGACAATACCTGGCAGGTTCTTCAGGGATCTCACTGGAGCTATGATCCTGTGATGGTTCCTTATCTTTGGGTGTCCACCGCTCGCGTCGATACCCGTCGGGCTCTACGGTTCTAGTTGTATTAGTGATAATATTCGACGATGTACGGACACCAAGAGATGATGTACTTTTGCTTATAATTATTGAATGCATGCTAATTTGAATACTATACTTTATTTTATGATTTGGTTTTGCTTATTTTATGATTTGGTTTTGCTTATTGAATGCTCATATTGGATAAGTTCTCCTTCATTCCCGTGTGCTAGATAATTTGATATAATAATGCATTCGGGAATGAAAGGAGGAGCTACGTACATCGATCATCGATAGTCAACCCGTGATTAATAATAATGATCTAGTTTAATATTTGAATTATGAACGTAGGCCGGAAATGTCGTACTCATCGGACGACGAAAACCGCCCGGGGGAGTGAGACTGGTGCCACGACGACCGAGGTATCTGCGACAGGTTCATTGTGCTGGACGAAGATCGTCGCTTCAGCATTAAGCTCGAGGAGACCTTCGATGTTCATACGGTACGCAACCGACGATAATAGTTTTTTTTCGTAATTACTCATGACTTCAACTATTTTAATCATGACAATATTTTTCATCTTTTCCAATTCGACTAGCTTATCCCATGCTTTGCAAGACGCTATGTCTTGGAGAGGATGGGTTTTGAAGACCATGAAAGTTTCGAAACCAAAAAAATTATCCTAAGTACCCATCATGGTGTGGATTTTCAAGTAAAGCTGTACAATGCTCAGAGTGTAACCCATTTTGGTTGCAAAAATTGGGAAGCACTTTGCAAGATGTATGGTTTTGATGAGGGTATGCTTGTTACCATGGATCTTGGTGATCCTACAATCGAGCAAGAGAGACCTACGATTTTCGTCCTTGTGGATACACCTCCAATTCTTCCCCCATGTGAGCTTAACATAGTTATTAAGTAATTTATATTGTTTATTTCAAAATAGTTGACAACTTATTCTCCATTGACAGCTTATTTTCATTCTTCAAAGAATGTGCGGAAGATGGTAGACAGAACCTACTACACCGAAGGCTCCGAACTAACTTATCAGGAGAAAAATCATTTGGTCGCATTTTGTACTGATCTTGAGAATTACAATGTCTACAATCGAACTCCTCAACATTATGGTCAATACGTGCCACTAGTGCACGTGTTGAACTACGGTAACTACCATGGAGATACCCTGGTAAGATTTTTTACTATTACAACATCCGTGCATCTTTTTGCACACTTCTAAAACTAGTACATCATATCATTGCTAACTACGAAGTTATTACTATGTTTTTCAATAGATAATACCGAATGATTGTGTGCCTCATCTGATGTATACACACGGTAGCCTTCATGTTTTGAACATACAACCAGGTCGTCCTACGAATCTCAACTGTCCATACCGGGTTTCTAAAATATGTGGAGACATGAGAATCAAAGAATGGAAAAAATGTATGGACAGTCGTAAGGAGCTTCTTGGAAGCAACATTCAGCGAAGGGCAAAAATTGGAGACAGGATGATTGCCATTCTTCATAATGGAGAGTCAGGGTCTATATTGTTTTATGCTATTTTACCTTAAGGGTGTTTAGGTCCAACCTGATACTGATGATCATGTGTTAAGAACAATTATGTAGGGTTGGGTTCGATGACTATGAGGATGATGATCATATGACTTATTATTAATAACGAGTAGAAGTTGTATGATGATGCATGATTAGTAGGACGAGTACTTGTTATTATATATGCTGATGTATGCGAGCATGCATGAGTTATTATATCAGCGGGTAAAATGAACATATATAGCAGCAGCGTTGGTAAACCAAGGACGAAGATATAAGAGAGGACACTTCTCTCTATTAGCTAGCTAATATAACAACCTAAAAATAACCCCCAAAACCCCTAAAGCAGCCAATTTCCAAAAAAAACATGGACTTTTGGTCCCGGTTGGTGCCACCAACCGGGACCAAAGGCCCCCTGACTGGGCTCGGCGCACAGAGCCACGTGGAAGCACATTAGTCCCGGTTCTAGTTTGAACCGGGACTAATGGGTGGAGGTATTAGTAACGGCCCATTAGTCCCGGTTCATGAACCGGGACTAAAGGCCCTCACGAACTGGGACTATTAGGTGTTTTTCTACTAGTGAGACTTGCAATATAGGATCAAGAACACACATATATTCATGAAAACATAATAGGTTCAGATCTGAAATCATGGCACTCGGGCCCCAGTGACAAGCATTAAGCATAGCAAAGTCATAGCAACATCAATCTCAGAACATAGTGGATACTAGGGATCAAACCCTAACAAAACAAACTTGATTACATGATAAATCTCATCCAACCCATCACCGTCCAGCAAGCCTACGATGGAATTACTCACGCACGGCAGTGAGCATCTGAAATTGGTGATGGAGGATGGTTGATGATGACGACGACGACGAATCCCCCTCTCCGGAGCCCCGAACGGACTCCAGATCAGCCCTCCCGAGAGAGATTAGGGCTTGGCGGCGGCTCCGTATCGTAAAACACTATTCAACTTTCTCTCTATTTTTTTCTCCGTGAGACGGAATATATGGAGTTGGAGTTGGGGTCGGTGGAGCTGCAGGGGGCCCACGAGACAGGGAGGCGCACCGAGAGGGGGTGGACGTGCCCCCCACCCTCATGGACAGGGTGTGGGCCGCCTGGTCTTGATTCTTTCGCCAGTATTTTTTATATTTTCTGAAACTTGTCTCCGAGGATTTTCAGGTCATTCCGAGAACTTTTGTTTTCTACACATGAAACAACATGATGGTAATTCTGCTGAAAACAACGTCAGTCCGGGTTAGTTTCATTCAAATCATGCAAGTTAGAGTCCAAAACAAGGGCAAAAGTGTTTGGAAAAGTAGATACGTTGGAGACGTATCAACTCCCCCAAGCTTAAACCTTTGCTTGTCCTCAAGCAATTCAGTTGATAAACTGAAAGTGATAAAGAAAAACTTTTACAAACTCGGTTTGCTCTTGTTGTTGTAAACATGTAAAGCCAGCATTCAGGTTTCAACAAATATTATAAACTAACCATACTCACAATAACACCTCGGTCTCACAATTACTCATATCAATAGCATAATCAGCTAGCGAGCCATAATAATAAAACTCGGATGACAACACTTTCTCAAAACAATCATAACATGATATAACAAAATGGTATCTCGCTAGCCCTTTCTGAGACCGCAAAACATAAATGCAGAGCACCTTTAAAGATCAAGGACTGACTAAACATTGTAATTCATGGTAAAAGAGATTCAGTCAAGTCATATCCAATATAAATCAATAGTAATGAATGCAAATGACAGTGTGCTCTCCAGCGGGTGCTCTTTAATAAGAAGGTGATGACTCAACATAAAAGTAAATAGATAGGCCCTTCGTAGAGGGAAGCAGGGATTTGTCGAGGTGCCAGAGCTCGATTTTAAAATAGATATTGAATAACATTTTGAACGGCATACTTTCACTGTCAACGCAACAACTATGAGATGGCTGTATCTTCCATACTACATGCATTATAGGCAGTTCCCACGCAGAATGGTAAAAGTTTATACTCCCCCACCACCAACAAGGATCAATCCATGGCTTGCTCGAAACAACGAGTGCCTCCAACTAACAACAGCCCTGGGGGAGTTTTGTTTAATTATATTGATTTGCTTTGATCTTTTTGGATCATGGGACTGGGCATCCCGGTTACCGGCCCTTTCTCGTGAATGAGGAGCGGAGTCCACTCCTCTTGAGAATAACCCACCTAGCATGGAAGATATAGGCAGCCCTAGTGGAAACATGAGCTGCTCGAGCATACAAAACAGAATTTCATTTGAAGGTTTAGAGTTTAGCACATACAAATTTACTTGGAACGGCAGGTAGATACCGCATATAGGAAGGTATGGTGGACTCATATGGAATAACTTTGGGGTTTTAAGGAGTTTGGATGCACAAGCAGTATTCCCGCTTAGTACAGGTGAAGGCTAGCAAAAGACTAGGAAACGACCAACTAAGAGAGCGACAACAGTCATAAACATGCATTAAAACTAATTCACACTGAATACAAACATGAGTAGGATATAATCCACCATGAACATAAATATCGTGAAGGCTATGTTGATTTTGTTTCAACTACATGCGTGAACATGTGCCAAGTCGAGTCACTCAATTCATTCAAAGGAGGATACCATCCCATCATATCACATCATAATCATTCTAATAGCATGTTGGCACGCAAGGTAGACCATTATAGCTCATAGCTAATCAAGCATGGCACAAGCAACTATAATCTCTAAATGTCATTGCAAATATGTTTACTTCATAATAAGCTGAATTAGGAACGATGAACTCATCATATTTACAAAAACAAGAGAGGTCGAGTTCATACCAGCTTCTCTCATCTCAATCAGTCCATCATATATCGTCATTATTGCCTTTGACTCGCACGACTGAACGATGTGTATAATAATAAGAGTGCATGTGCATTGGACTAAGATGGAATCTGCAAGCATTCAACTCAAGAGAGAAGACAAAATAATATGGCTCTAAATTAAATAAACAATCATGCATAGGAGAGCCACTAAACATTTTCAATATGGTCTTCTACTTTCAACCCCTCAAAGGAAAGAAAAGAAAAGAAAACTATTTACACGGGAAATCTCCCAACAAGTAAAAGAAGAACGAGAAATCTTTTTGGGTTTTCATTTTAATTTCTACTACAAGCATGGAAATTAAACTAACTAATTTTTTTGGTTTTTCTTAAGGTTTATCAAACACACAAAAAGAAAACTAGAAAAAGAAAATTAAACTGACATGGATAATACAATGAAAGAGTGTGAGCACCGACGACCAGGATAGTGTGTGAACATGAATGTAAAGTCGGTGAGAAATACGTACTCCCCCAAGCTTAGGCTTTTGGCCTAAGTTGGTCTATGGCCATGGATAGCCTGGCTAATATCCGTAGTTGTAACTGGGGTCGTACTGAGATGCAGCAGCAAATGCCTCCTGAGCTGCAGCATGTTGGCGAGCCGCCTCGGATCTCCTCTCGTATTCAGCTGCCTCCTCCCTGGTAACAACATATCTTCATTTTTCCTGACAATCAAAAAGGGAAGGAGCAGGAAGAGTAACATGGACAGAGCTATGTCTGTCAAAGATTAGTCGATACTGGAGGAATTGTTCATTCCCCTTAAGAAAATGATGATGGACCATAGCGTCATAATCTAAATAAATAGGAGGCAACATCATATCCCCCTCTCGTGGGGCTATACCAAGATAATTTGCTACACGGGTCGCATAAATTCCTCCAAATAAATCTCCAGCTCTACCATTTTTATGCAACCTACGTGCAACTATTGCCCCCAAGTTATAATCTTTATAACCTAACACAACACTCTTGAGGACACAAAGATCAGGGACACACATATGACATGCTTCATCTTTACCGTTAATGCATCTACCAATGAAGAGAGCAAAATAATGTATAGCAGGAAAATGAATGCTCCCTATGGTAGCTTGTGTAATATCCCTAGATTCTCCCACAGTAATACTAGCAAGGAAATCTCTAAACTCAGATTTGTGGGGATCATTAACACTTCCCACTGCGGGAGTTTGCAAGCAGTAGTAAAATCTTTTAAGTCCATGGTATATGATTTGTCATAATATCAAATAGGACACTATGAGAATTACGCGAAGTTGAAAATTTAAACCTTCTCACGAATGAATCAGTTAGATAGTAGTACTGAGGACACTTATCTTGTACGAAGTCCTCAAGATCGGCATTACGCACATATGTATGAAATTCATCCTTAATGCCTGCATTGACCATAAATTCTTCTGACGGCCATTCACAAGACCGCACTTCAACTTCCCTTGGTGGCTCATCGTCTTGCTCACACATAGCAAGCCTGGGTCCTTTCTTTACTGAGGAACCACCTTGGTACATTTTCCTGAACATATTTCTTTTTCTGCAATATTTCTGAATTTTTTAGTAACTTCAAAATAAAAGTGAATAAAACTAAACGAAATTGATAGCAACTACTCCTCCAAGTGCCTAGAGCCTATATGATGCATTAGAATTACTTGGAACCTCATAAATTTAACATGCAAGCTCAAGAACAGGGTCACCAAGGCAGCAAGGATTTGCAATGAATAAAGCACTAGAACAAAAACTATTTGGACCAATGGAGGAGTCACATACCAAGCAACAATCTCCCAAAGCAGTTTTGTGAATGGAGCTTTGAGCAAGGAGATCGAAAATCGTAGCAAAATGAGCTAGAACACGTGCTTGAACTGGATGGGGATTTTTTTGGGAAGAAGATGGAATATGTGGGTGCTGGCATAAGTGGAGGGGGGCCACCAAGGGCCCACTAGACAGGGGGGCGCGCCTAGAAGGGGTGGGCACGCCCTCCACTCTCGTGGCCTGGTGCTTGCCCCTCCTATAGTGATTTCAGTGCCTAAAATCCTCAAATATTCCATAAAAAATCATACTAAATTTGAGGGCATTTGGAGCACTTTTATTTTTGGGATATTTTTTTATTGCACGAATAATTCAGAAAACAGACAAATAATACTATTTTTGCTTTATTTATTTTAAATAACAAAAAGTAAAAAGAAAGTACAGAAGGTTGTGCCTTCTAGTTTCATCCATCTCATGATCATCAAAATGAATCTACTAACAAGGTTGATCAAGTCTTGTTAACAAACTCATTCTGAATAACACGGAACCGGAGAAATTTCAAAGTGACACTAGGTTACCTCAACGGGGATATGGATATCCCCAACAATAAGAATATCATACTTTTTCTTGACAATAGGGAGAGGAAATTTGAAACCTCCAGTAATGATTGATGGAATTTTCTCAATAGAATTTATGCTATGAACTTGAGGTTGTTTCCTCGGAAAATGTATCGTATGCTCATTTCCATTAACATGAAAGGTGACATTGCCTTTGTTGCAATCAATAACAGCTCCTGCAGTATTTAAAAAGGGTCTACCAAGGATAATCGACATAATGTCGTCCTCAGGAATATCAAGAATGACAACGTCTGTTAAGATAGTAACATTCGCAACAACAACATGCACGTCCTCACAAATGCCAACAGGTATAGCGGTTGATTTATCAGCCATTTGCAAGGATATCTCAGTGGGTGTCAACTTACTTAATTCAAGTCTACGGTACAAGGAAAGAGGCATAACACTAACATCGGCTCCTAAATCACATAAAGTAGTTTTAACATAATTTCTCTTTATGGAGCAAGGTATAGTGGGTACTCCGGGATCACCAAGTTTCTTAGGTATTCCACCCTTAAAGGTATAGTTGGCAAGCATGGTGGAAATCTCAGCTTCAGGTATTTTCCTCTTATTAGTGATGATATCTTTCATATACTTAGCATAAGTATTTAATTTAAGCATATCAGTTAAACGCATGCGTAAGAAAATAGGTCTAATCATTTCAGCAAAACGCTCAAAGTCCTCATCATCCTTTGTCTTAGATGGTTTAGGAGGAAAGGGCATGGGTTTCTGAACCCATGGTTCTCTTTCTCTACCATGCTTCCTAGCAACAAAATCTCTCTTATCATAACGTTGGTTTCTTGATTGTGGGTTATCAAGACCAACAACAGGTTCACTTTCTTTATCATTGTTATTACTAGGTTGAGCATCTACATGAACACCATATTAGCATTATCATCAGGTTCATGTTCATCTCCAGATTGTGTTTCAGCATTAGAGATAGAAGTATTATTAGGATTCTCAGGTGTTTCTACATTAGGTTCACTAGAAGCATGCAAAGTCCTATCATTTTTCTTTTTCTTCTTCTTAGAAGAACTAGGAGCATCTGGATTATTATTCTGAGAATCTTGTTCAATTCTCTTAGGGTGGCCTTCAGGATACAAAGGTTCCTGAGTCATTTTACCAGTTCTAGTAGCCACTCTAACAGCAAAGTCATGTTTATTATTTAATTCAACTAGCAATTCATTCTGAGCTTTAAGTACTTGTTCATCTTGAGTAGCAACCATAGAAGCATGTTTACTATGAGTTTAAGTTCACCTTTAACTCTAGCTATATAATCATTGAAGCGTCCTATCACATAAGCATTATTCTTCAATTGCCTACCAACATAATCATTGAAATTTGCTTGTCTATTCATGAAATCATCAAATTCATCTAAGCATGGACTTTGAAATTTAGTAGATGGGATTTCATCTTTATCATATCTATAGAGAGAATTTACCTTCACTACCTGTGTCGAGTTATCAAGATGATGTGATTCTTCAACAAGTGGTATATTAAGACCATGTATTTCTTCAATAGGAGGTATATTCTTAACATCTACAGCTTTAATACCTTTTTCTTTCATTGATTTCTTTGCCTCTTGCATATCTTCAGGACTGAGAAATAGAACACCTCTCTTCTTCGGAGTAGGTTTAGGAATAGGCTCAGGAGTTGGCTCAATTGGTTCAGGAATTGCCTCAGGAATTGGCTCAGGAATTGGTTCAGGAAGAGTCCAATTATTCTCATTAGTCAACATATTGTTCAATAATAATTCAGCTTCGACGACTGTTCTTTCCCTGAAAACACAACCAGCACAACTATCCAAGTAGTCCTTGGAAGCATCAGTTAGTCCATTATAGAAGATATCAAGTATTTCATTTTTCTTAAGTGGATGATCAGGCAAAGCATTAAGTAACCGGAGAAGCCTCCCCCAAGCTTGTGGGAGACTCTCTTCTTCGATTTGCACAAAATTATATATTTCCCGCAAGGCAGCTTGTTTCTTATGAGCAGGAAAATACTTAGTAGAGAAGTAATAAATCATATCCTCGGGACTACGCACACAACCAGGATCAAGAGAATTAAACCAAGTCTTAGCATCACCCTTTAATGAGAACGGAAATATCTTAAGTATGTAATAATAGCGAGACATCTCATCATTAGTAAATAGAGTGGCTATATCATTTAACTTGGTAAGATGTGCCACAACACTTTCAGATTCAGTGCCATAGAAAGGATCGGATTCAACTAAAGTAATAATCTCAGGATCAACAGAGAATTCATATTCCTTATTAGAAACAAAGATAGGTGAAGTGGCAAAAGTGGGGTCATGTTTCATTCTAGCATTTAAAGTCTTTTGTTTCAGCTTAGCTAACAATTTCTTAAGATCTGATCTATCATTGCAAGCAAGAAAATCTCTAGCAGTTTCTTCATCCATAACATAACCCTCAGGAACAACAGGCAATTCATAATCATTCGGAGATCTTTCATCATCACTATAATCAATAATTTCATCTTTAATAATTTCATTCTCTCTAACCTTAGCAAGTTGTTCATCAAGAAATTCACCTAATGGCACAGTAGTATCAAGCATAGAAGTAGTTTCATCATAAGTATCATGCATAGCAGAAGTGGCATCATCAATAACATGTGACATATCAGAATTCATAGCAGTAGCAGTTTTAGGTGTTGCATAGTTATTCATAACAGAAGGAGAATCTAGTGCAGAGCTAGATGGCAGTTCCTTACCTCCCCTCGTAGTTGAGGGATAGATTTTAGTTTTTGCGTCTTTCAAGTTCTCCATAGTGATCAACAGATTTAAATCCCAAGTGACTCAGAGCATAGAGCTATGCTCCCCGGCAACGGTGCCAGAAATTAGTCTTGATGGCCCACAAGTGTGGGGGATCGCAACAGCTTTCGAGGGTAGAGTATTCAACCCACATTTATTGATTCAACACAAGGGGAGCCAAAGAATATTCTTGAGTATTAGCAGTTGAGTTGTCAATTCAACCACACATGGATAACTTAGTCTCTGCAGCAAGGTATTTAGTAGCAAAGTAATATGATAGTAATGGTAACAGTGGTAAAGATAAAGATAGCAAAAGTAATATTTTTGGGTTTTGTAGTGATTGTAACTGTAGCAACAGAAAAGTAAATAAGCGAAGCACAAGATGTGAAAAGCTCGTAGGAAATGGATCAGTGATGGATAATTATGTCGGATGCGATTCCTCATGTAATAGCTATAACATAGGGTGACACAGAACTAGCTCCAATTCATCAATGTAATGTAGGCATGTATTCCGAATATAGTCATACGTGCTTATGGAAAAGAACTTGCATGACATCTTTTGTCCTACCCTCCCGTGGCAGCGGGGTCCTAGCGGAAACTAAGGGATATTAAGGCCTCCTTTTAATAGAGAACTGGACCAAAGCATTAACACATAGTGAGTACATGAACTCCTCAAACTACGATCATCCCCGAGAAGTATCCCGATTATTGTCACTTCGGGGTTGTCGGATCATAACACATAATAGGTGACTATAGACTTGCAAGATAGGATCAAGAACACACATATATTCATGAAAACATAATAGGTTCAGATCTGAAATCATGGCACTCGGGCCCTAGTGACAAGCATTAAGCATAGCAAAGTCATAGCAACATCAATCTCAGAACATAGTGGATACTAGGGATCAAACCCTAACAAAACTAACTTGATTACATGATAAATCTCATCCAACCCATCACCGTCCAGCAAGCCTATGATGGAATTACTCACGCACGGCAGTAATCATCTGAAATTGGTGATGGAGGATGGTTGATGATGACGAAGGCGACGAATCCCCCTCTCCGGAGCCCCGAACGGACTCCAGATCAGCCCTCCCGAGAGAGATTAGGGCTTGGCGGCGGCTCCGTATCATAAAATGTGATGAAACTTTCTCTTTGATTTTTTTCTCCGCGAGACGGAATATATGGAGTTGGAGTTGAGGTCGGCGGAGCTGCAGGGGGCCCACGACACAAGGGGCGCGCCCCCACCCTCGTGGACAGGGTGTGGGCCCCTTGGTCTTGATTCTTTCGCCAGTATTTTTTATATTTTCTGAAACTTGTCTCCGAGGATTTTCAGGTCATTCCGAGAACTTTTGTTTTGTACACATGATACAACATCATGGTAATTCTGCTGAAAACAGCACCAGTCCGGGTTAGTTTCATTCAAATCATGCAAGTTAGAGTCCAAAACAAGGGCAAAGGTGTTTGGAAAAGTAGATATGTTGGAGACATATCACTGATCGCTGAGGGGCAAGGGCTGCTTTGGCTCACAGTATTGTGACCAAAATAGTTTCTCTGCTGAGCTCGCCTCTTCGGCTCGGAAGAAATCCGCAGCGTCTGCAACACTTCGGGGCAAATCTGCAAACGCTCCTGGAGAACTCCAAATGTGTGTCAAGAAGGTATACTTTCTCCTTACATATTTGCTCTACATATTAAAAGTCTTACCAGCCGCGATCTTCTTGGCCTCGCGGATCTTCTGATAAGCACCTTGGGCTTCAACCCGGGCCTCCTTTGCACTTTGGAGCGCCGCAGTAAGTTCGGATTCTTGATCCGGCACCTTGCACTCCGAAGACTCACTTTTCCTTATAGCATATGTGAGCTCTTATTGGACTTCATCCAACCTTGCCTCATGCTTTTGGCGAGCGATGCGTTCCTCATCCGCCTCCTTCTTGGCCGCGGCTAGCGCACTCTTGAGGGCTTCAACCTCAGATGAGTCAGCTATGAGCATAAGTACAAAGCTCAGTCACATAACAAATTGGAACTCATATCAGTTCAGGTATGCTTCAGTATAACATACCTTGTTTTTCCTCCAGCCTCCGCTTTAGTTCGGAGACTTCGGCTGCATGCGAGGCTGCCACCAACTTTGCAGCCTGCTCATCAACATAGACATATATGTTAGCTCCTGTGATATATTATTCGATCCTCTGCTCGGCCCTTCTTCGGGAAACGCCGAACAGAGTCTCAAGGGCTACTATCTATACACAGTTATTCCTTTTTAAATAACCAAAAATACATTACTTCACATACCTCAAAGCCCGTTAGAAGGCTGGTGTAAGCTTGGTTCAATCCACTTTTTGCGGAACGAACCTTGTCAACACTGGAAGCACTTTGAAGCGCTTCCATCAGAATGTCCGGCGCCTCCGGATTGACAGAGGACGCCGGTGGAGTCACGCGCCCCCTTCTCTTGAAGAAGGCTGCTATTCCAATTGGAGTCGTACGAGTGTCTGGAATAATATTCGGTTGGGGCCGAATTGAGCGTTGCCCCCACCACTGGCCTCCGTGGGGGTGGATTTTGAAGGAAATGTGACCTAGAGACAATAATAAAGTTATTATTTATTTCCTTATTTCATGATAAATGTTTATTATTCATGCTAGAATTGTATTAACCAGAAACTTAGTACATGTGTGAATACATAGACAAAACATAGTGTCCCTAGTATGCCTCTACTTGACTAGCTTGTTAATCAAAGATGGTTATGTTTCCTAACCATAGACATGTGTTGCCATTTGATGAACGAGATCACATCATTAGGAGAATGATGTGATGGACAAGACCCATCCGTTAGCTTAGCATCATGATCATTATAGCTTCATTGCTACTGCTTTCTTCATGACTTATACATGTTCCTCACACTATGAGATTATGCAACTCCCGAATACCGGAGGAACAATTTGTGTGCTACCAAACATCACAACGTAAATGGGTGATTATAAAGGTGCTCTATAGGTGTCTCCGAAGGTGTTTGTTGGGTTGGCATAGATCAAGATTAGGATTTGTCACTCCGTGTTTCGGAGAGGTATCTCTAGGCCGTCTCGGTAATACTCATCACTATAAGCCTTGCAAGCATCGTGAATAATGAGTTAGTTGCGGGATGAAGTATTACAAAACGAGTAAAGATACTTCTGGTAACGATATTGAACTAGGTATTGAGATACCGACGATCGAATCTCGGGCAAGTAACATACCGATGACCAAGGGAACAACGCATGTTGTTATGAGGTTTGACCGATAAAGATCTTCGTAGAATATGTAGGAACCAATATGAGCATCTAGGTTCCTCTATTGGTTATTGACCGAGACATGTCTCGGTCACGTTTACATAATTCTCGAACCCGTAGGATCCGCACGCTTAACGTTCGATGACGATTGGTATTATGAGTTTATGTGTTTTCCTTGTACCGAAGATTGTTCAAAGTCCCGGATGTGATCACGGATATGACGGGGAGTCTTGAAATGGTCGATACATAATGATTGATATATTGGAAGGCTATGTTTGGACACCAGAAAGGTTCCGAGAGGTTCGGGAATTTTTCTGGAGTACCGGGAGGTTACTGGAACCCCTCGGGGAGTCAATGGGACTTAGTGGGCCATGGTGGAAGAGAGGAGGAGGCGCCCTAGGTGGGGGCGCGCCCTACCAAGTCCACTCCAAATTAGGAGGGGGGCCGGCCCCCCTTTCCTTCTCTCCCTCTCCCTCTTCCTTCTTCTCCTACTCCAACTAGGGAAGGGGGAGACCTACTCCTACTGGGAGTAGGACTCCCCCCTTGGGCGCGCCATAGAGGGCCGGCCCTCCCCCTCCTCCACTCCTTTATATATGGGGGAGGGGGGCACCCCATAGACACACAAGTTGACAATTGTTTTAGCCGTGTGCGGTGCCCCCCTCCACAGATTTCCACCTTGATCATATCGTCATAGTGCTTAGGCGAAGCCCTGCACCGGTAACTTCATCATCACAGTCACCACGCCGTCGTGCTGATGAAACTCTCCCTCGACCTTAGCTGGATCTAGAGTTCATGGGACGTCACCGAGCTGAACGTGTGCAAATCACGGAGGTGCTGTACCTTCGGTGCTAGGATCGGTCAGATCGTGAAGACGTACGACTACATCAACCATGTTGTCATAACACTTCGGCTTTCGGTCTACGAGGGTACATAGACAACACTCTCCCCTCTCGTTGCTATGCATCACCTAGAGATAGATCTTGCGTGATCGTAGATTTTTTTTTGAAATTACTACGTTCCCCAATAGTGGCATCCGAGCCAGGTCTATGCGTAGATGTTATATGCACAAGTAGAGTTGTGGGCGATAATAGTCATACTGCTTACCAGCATGTCATATTGATTCAGCGGTATTGTTGGATGAAGCGGCTCAGACCGACATTATGCGTACGCTTACGCGAGACTGGTTCTACCGACGTGCTTCGCACATAAGTGGCTGGTGAGTGTTTGTTTCTCCAACTTTAGTTGAATCGAATGTGGCTACGCCCGGCCCTTGTTGAAGGTTAAAACAACACACTTGACAAAAAATCGTTGTGGTTTTGATGCGTAGGTAAGAAATATTCTCCCTAGAAGCTCGTAGCAGCCACATAAAACTTGCAACAACAAAGTAGAGGACGTCTAACTTGTTTTTGTAGGGCTTGCTGTGATGTGATATGGTCAAGGCATGATGTGATATAAATTTGTATGAGATGATCATGTTTTGTAATAAAGTTATCGGCAACTGGCAGGAGCCATATGGTTGTCGCTTTATTGTATGCAATGCAATTGCCATGTATTTGTTTTACTTTATCACTAAGCGGTAGCGATAGTCGTAGTAACAATAGTTGGCGAGAAGATAACGATGCTACAATGGAGATCAAGGTGTCGCGTCGATGACGATGGAGATCATGACGATGCTTCGGTGATGGAGATCATGAGCACAAGATGACGATGGCCATATCATGTCACATATTTTGATTGCATGTGATGTTTATCTTTTATGCATCTTATTTTGCTTAGAACGTTGGTAGCATTATAAGATGATCCCTTACTAAATTTCAAGGTACAAGTGTTCTCCCTGAGTATGCACCGTTGCTACAGTTCATCGTGCCGAGACACCACGTGATGATCGGGTGTGATAAGCTCTATGCTCACATACAACGGGTGCAAGCCAGTTTTGCACACGCAGAATATTCGGGTTAAACTTGACGAGCCTAGTATATGCAGATATGGCCTCAGAACACTGGAGACCGAAAGGTCGAGCGTGAATCATATAGTAGATATGATCAACATAGTGATGTTCCATTGAAAACTACTCCATCTCACGTGATGATCGGACATGGTTTAGTTGATTTGGATCACGTGATCATTTAGATGACTAGAGGGATGTCTATCTAAGTGGGAGTTCTATGATTAATTGAACTTTAATTTATCATGAACTTAGTCCTAATAGTATTTTGCTAATTATGTTGTAGATCGATAGCTCGTGTTATAGTTTTCCCTATGTTTTTTATATGTTCCTAGAGAAAACTAAGTTGAAAGATGATAGTAGCAATGATGCGGACTGGGTCCGTGATCTGAGGTGTATCCTCATTGCTGCACACACGAATAATGTCCTTGATGCACCGCTAGGTGACAGACCTATTGCAGGAGCAGATGCAGACGTTATGAATGTTTGGCTAGCTCAATATGATGACTACTTGATAGTTTAGTGCGCCATGCTTTACGGCTTAGAACCAGGACTTCCAAAATGTTTTTGAAACATCACGAAGCATATGCGATGTTCCAAGAGCTGAAATTGGTATTTCAGACTCATGCCCGTGTCAAGAGGTATGAGACCTCTGACAAGTACTTTTCCTAAAAGATGGAGGAGAATTGCTCAGCTAGTGAGCATGTCCTCAGAATGTCTGGGTACTACAATCGCTTGAATCAAGTGGGAGTTAATCTTCCAGATAAGATAGTGATTGACAGAGTTCTCTAGTCACCACCACCAAGTTACTGGAACTTCATGATGAACTATAGTATGCAAGGGATGACGAAAACGATTCCCGAGCTCTTCGTGATGCTGAAATCGATGAAAGTAGAAATCAAGAAAGAGCATCAAGTGTTTATGATTGACAAGACCACTAGTTTCAAGAAAAGTGCAAAGGGAAAGAAAGGGAACTTCAAGTAGAATGGCAAGCAAGTTGTCACTCCCGTGAAGAAGCCCAAAGCTGGACCAAAGCCTAAAACTGAGTGCTTCTACTACAAAGGAAATGGTCAATGGAAGCGGAAATGCCCTGAATATTTGGTGGATAAGACGGATGGCAAAGTGAGCAAGGGTATATTTGATATACAGGTTATTGATGTGTACCATACTAGTGTTTATAGTAGCCCTTGGGTATTTGATACTTGTTCACTTGCTAAGATTAGTAGCTTGAAACAGGAGTTACAGAATAAATAGAGACTAGTTGAGGGTGAAGTGACGATGTGTGTTGGAAGTGGTTCCAAGATTGATATGATCATCATCGCACACTCCCTATACTTTCGAGATTAGTGTTGAACCTAAATAAATGTTATTTGGTGTTTGCGTTGACCATAAATATGATTAGATCATGTTTACTGCGATACGATTATTCATCTAAGACAGAGAATAAATTGTTATTCTGTTTACATGAATAAAACCTTCTATGGTCATACACCCAATTTTGATGGTTTATTGAATCTTGATCGTAGTGATACACATATTCATAATATTGATGCCAAAAGATGCAAAGTTGATAATGATAGTGCAACATATTTGTGGCACTGCCGTTTGGGTCATATCGGTGTAAAGCACATGAAGAAACTCCATAAGGATGGACTTTTGGAATCACTTGATTATGAATCATTTGATGCTTGCGAACCGTGCCTTATGGGAAAGATGACTAAAACTCCGTTCTCCGGAACAATGGAATGAGCTAGTGACTTATTGGAAATAATACATACCGATGTATGCGGTCCAATGAGTGTTGATGCTCATGGCGGGTATCGTTATTTTCTGACCTTCACAGATGATTTGAGCAGATATGGGTATATCTACTTAATGAAATACAAGTTTGAAACATTTGAAAGGTTCAAAGAATTTTAGAGTGAAGTGGAGAAACATCGTAACAAGAAAATAAAGTTTCTACAATATGATCGTAGAGGAGAATATTTGAGTTACGAGTTTGGCCTTCATTTAAAACAATGTGGAATAGTTTGACATCTCATGCCACATGGAACACCACAGCGTAATGGTGTTGTAACGCCCGGATAATTAGGCTACAGTAAAACTCTTATAATGATGCCATGTCACCAGTGTTACTGTTGCTAACCAAGTGGTAGTTCAAAATCATTGCTAATTCAAAATATGAATTAGTGTCAAACACCCTAAGTTTTCAAAAGTCAAAGCGAAAATGTTCGGGGGTTGCCAAATATTGCACTGGTAATTATGGTGAAGCAAACACTATTTTATAAAATGCCTAGATGCCCTAAAACTAAATAAAACAGAAAGGGAAAATAAATAAATAAATAAAAAAAACCAAAAAAAGGGGGGGGAAGCCCCCTGGACCAGCCAGCCCAACCCACCCGCACGGCCACCGCCAATCCCCCTGGCCCGCAGCCAGACTGGCCGGCCCAGCCGGCCCAGCCCCCACACCGCGTCCCCTTCCCCTGTTCCCCCGACCCGGGTCGGAACAGGGCGCGTCCCAGCCGAACCCCCCTCGCCGGCGACGAGACGAGGGGATAAGGACGCCGACGCCGCGCCCCCTCGGTCTCCCCTCCCACTCGCCCCACTCTCCCCTCGGTCCTTGTGCCTCTCCCTCTCCCCTCCAGATCCATCTCCCCCTCCTTCCCCACCGCAACCGAGCGCCGCCATGGCCTCGCCGCCGTGAATCGCACGGCCACAGTCGCCGCCTCGCCGCGCCTGCGTGTCCGTCGACGCCTCCGTCATCTTCCTCGTCCACCGGAGGCCTCAGCTGGAGCGGAGGAACCCCGAATCACCGGATCCCCTTCGCCCTCATCTCCGGCGGCCGCGTTCTTCACCAACTCCGGCGACACCCCCCCTGCTGCTACTAAACTACCACCGGCCTTCGTGCGTGCCGCTAGGTGAGCTGCCTCCCTCCTCCGCCCTCTAGCTCTCCTAGCTCGCGCGGTAACTAGCTCGTCGTCGTGCCCGGGCTCCGATCGCCGCGGTGTACCTCGCCGCCGTGGCCACGGCCCCTGTCGCACTCACCTGGGAACGGCCTCGAGCTCCTCTCGCTCCCATGAGCCCAACGAGCTCGGACCCGTGCCTTCCCGTGCCCTCTAGCCTCGTTTCCGACAGCGCCCGAACACCGGCGTCCGCTCGGCCTCTCGCCGTCGTCGTCCTAGCCCGTTACGGGCCGCGCCGCCACCATAGATGGACGCGGCGTCGAACACACGACTCAACGCACACGCGCACGCCCCCTCCCGTGCCTCTTTGCGCCATCTCTGATGAGCGCCCGAACGCAACGCCGCGGACCTCGTCGCCGGTGACGTTTCCGGCCAGGTCTGGCGATGCCACCACCACCACTCGACGCGCGGTCGAGTGACCGTTCGAGCGCACCCACGCACGCCCGAAACCGAGCCCCGTAGCACGGTTCCGGCCAACTCCGGCGAGGGGCCGCCGTTGTTTTGGTCGCCGGAGTTAGCCCCGACGCGTCTCCGGCGGGTGCCGAGCTGGCACCCACGAGGCACCGTCTCGGGCCACTGACTGGTGGGCCCGGGGCCCCTGTTGACCTGTTGACTGGGTCAACGTGCTGACTGGGCAGCCCAGTGGCACTGACATGCGGGCCCCATGCTATAAAAAAAACAAATAGATAAACTGCTAATTAATTAAATTAGTTAATTAAAACTTTAACCTCTCACTGACTGCTAGGACCCACACCTTAATTAACCCTTTCAGTTAATTTTAGAACTCTGTTATTGTCCCTGACAATGACATGTGGGTCCCACTGGACCCACCTGTCTGGTTTGACTGGTCAACCGACCAGTTGACCTGCTGACATCACTCTGATGTCATGCCTGCATCATCAGGCACTGTTCTGGATAAGGTTGGATTTAAATGAATAAATAAAATCAGAAAATGATTTAAATCTTTAGAAAATCATATCTTTTAATCCGTAACTCGGATGAAAATACTTTCTACATGAAAGTTGCTCAGAACGACGAGACGATTCCGGATACGCAGTCCGTTCGTCCACCACACCCCCTAACCTATCGAACCCGCAACTTTCCCCCTCCGGCTCCTCTGCCCGAAAACATGAAACACCGGGAATACTTTCCCGGATGATTCCCCCTTGACCAGTACCACCTTATACCACGTTAGGGCACGCCTAGCATCGCTTCTTGACATGTCATGCATCGATATGCATCTGTTTACCTGGTATTCATTGTTTCTTCCCCCTCTTCTCTCCGGTAGACTACGAGACCGACGCTGCTGCTGCCCAGTTCGACTACGGAGTTGACGACCCCTCTCTCTTGCCAGAGCAACCAGGCAAGCCCCCCCCCTTGATCACCAGATATCGCCTATTCTACTCTATACTGCTTGCATTAGAGTAGTGTAGCATGTTACTGCTTTCTGTTATACCTATTCCGATGCATAGCCTGACATTGATGCTACACCTGTTGATACCTTACCTGCAATCCTAAATGCTTAGTATAGGATGCTAGTTTATCATCATTGGCCCTACATTCTTGTCAGTCTGCCTTGCTATACTATTGGGCCGTGATCACCTGGGAGGTGATCACGGGTATATATTATACATAATACATACTACACAGATGGTGACTAAAGTCGGGTCAGCTCGAAGAGTACCCGCGAGTGATTCACGGATTGGGGGCTGAAAGGACCTTTGTCCCGACGGCCCTCTGTGTGGATCTTTGTGGCGGAGCGACAGGGCAGGTTGAGACCACCTAGGAGACAGGTGGGCCTGGCCCTGTTCGGCGTTCGCGGACACTTAACACGCTTAACGAGATCTTGGTATTTGATCTGAGTCTGGCTACGAGCCTATACGCACTAACCATCTACGTGGGAGTAGTTATGGGTATCCCGACGTCGTGGTATCAGCCGAAGCACTTCAGACGTCAGCGACGGAGCGGCGCGCGCCGAATTGGACTGGAACGCCACTAGGCTAGGTCTGCTTTCGGCCGCCCACGCAACGTGCAGGTGTGCTCAGGGCGATGGGCCCAGACCCCTGCGCGCTTAGGTTTAGACCGGCGTGCTGGCCTCTCTGTTTTGCCTAGGTGGGGCTGCGACGTGTTGATCTTCCGCGGCCGGGCATGACCCCGGAAAGTGTGTCCGGCCAAATGGGATCGAGCGTGTTGGGCTATGTGGTGCACCCCTGCAGGGAAGTTTAATCTATTCGAATAGCCGTGATCTTCGGTAACAGGACGACTTGGAGTTGTACCTTGACCTTATGACAACTAGAACCGGATACTTAATAAAACACACCCTTCCAAGTGCCAGATACAACCGGTGGTCTCTCTACCTCAGGGATATGAGGAGGGGATCGCCGGGTAGGATTATGCTATGAGATGTTACTTGGAGATGCTACTTGGAGGACTTCGACCTACCCTCTTCTGCCTGTTGCAAGATGAAGGTGACCAGAAGCGTAGTCTTCGATAAGACTAGCTATCCCCCTCTTATTCTGGCATTCTGCAGTTCAGTCCACTGATATGGCCTCCTTACACATATACCCATGCATATGTAGTGTAGTTCCTTGCTTGCGAGTACTTTGGATGAGTACTCACGGTTGCTTTCTCCCCCCTTTTTCCCCTTTTCCTTCCTTTCTGGTTGTCGCAACCAGATGCTGGAGTCCAGGAGCCAGACGCCACCGTCGACGACGACCCCTACTACACCGGAGGTGCCTACTACTACGTGCTGCCCGCTGACGACGACCTGGAGTAGTTAGGAGGATCCCAGGCAGGAGGCCTGCGCCTCTTTCGATCTGTATCCCAGTTTGTGCTAGCCTTCTTAAGGCAACTTGTTTAACTTATGTCTGTACTCAGATATTGTTGCTTCCGCTGACTCGTCTATGATCGAGCACTTGTATTCGAGCCCTCGAGGCCCCTGGCTTGTATTATGAAGCTTGTATGACTTATTTTATTTTAGAGTTGTGTTGTGATATCTTCCCGTGAGTCCTTGATCTTGATCGTACATATTTGCGTGCATGATTAGTGTACGATTGAATCGGGGGCGTCACAAGTTGGTATCAGAGCCGACTGCCTGTAGGAATCCCCCTTCCACACTCCTTGGCCGAAGTCGAGTCTAGACATTACAAAACTTTTACTAACTTGGCTGTGTGCCTTACGGGCCCACGTCGCCATCGGGTGGTACTAGGATCTTTTACTCCTCGACCTTTACTCTGGGACTCTGAACTCTTTTCTACTCGGGTTAAACGAATTTACTAACTCTAACATTAGGATCCCGTTACCACGTTCACCCCGAAGTTGGATAAGACATAGTTATTCTGTAGGATAGCATTTTGAATAGTGCCCGTGTTGTCATTTGACTCCATTGAAACATCTTTGTTTTCAGATGGAACCCACGAGGCAGGTCGTGCGCCACACTGCGGCCATTGGTGCCTCAGGATCACCTGCTGTGCTAGCTGATATGATGACCTATCTGGGTTATCGCTGGCACCCTGAGTACACCGTCTACGAGGAGTACCAGGACTTTAACCAGGAGCAGTACCGTGCCATCGTCCACCTCTACTCTCGGGAGTATGAGTCCACTACCGTGCTGCACACCGCTCATGGTGTTGGAGTGACCATCGAGATGGCAGTTCACGATGCGGCTCATGCTGCTCTGACACGTCTTCGAGGAGAGTATCAGGCATTGGACACTTCCCCTTTCAGGCACATTCCTATCGCATCTGACGTTGGTGCGGAGGGATACTACACTGCCGCCTACTCCACCGTCACCCGAGAGCCTTTCCACCATCAGCGCCTGGTCCTGCATGCTGATGGGCTGGACCGAGCTAACAGAGCTCTTCGCCACGAGTTGTACACCACTCGTCAGCACCTTTACAGGGCTCTGACGCGGTTGCACCCCTTTGTCCGGTCTGGACAGCTGCCGCGTTCTGCGATCTACCCAGCCAGGACCGTGATGCCCCACGGTGTCGGATGGCCAGAGGTGGGAGGCTACTCTCCCGCACTTGGTCCTCTTCTGCCACCTGAGCGTCGGGTTCTACACCAGAGTATCCGCGGCCCCCAGGCCACTGACGTGGAGGACTATCCGTTGCCTCACTACCAGCTGTCAGGTTACAGCTACCTTCACAGTACCTCCTGGGACTGATGTAGTCTTGCTCATTAGTTTTAGATGCACTCGCGAGCCTGCGTGCAGCCTATGATGACTTAATCTAGGTACTGAACTTTGTGTACTGAACTCTATGTCCGACCCCTTTTGTAAGTTATGCCGACTATCTATGTGGTATCTGTCGTGCTCCTTTCATTATGTATGTTTCATCATGAATGACTCTTGTCTATGCAAATTTCTCAATACTGAACTACCCCTGTTATATATTAGCAGGATGGTTAGACCAGCTGGTCGTGGTCGTGGTGGCAACTTCCCACCACCGCCTGAGTACATGGCTGGTATGATCCAACAACTTGAGATGAATCGCCAGTTCATGGAAAACATGATGGCTCAGTTTCCTCGCCCCAATATGAACCAGCATCCAAACACAACAACTCTGCAGGATTTCATACGCCTCAACCCAAGTGTGTACCGCAGCTCAACCCAGCCGCTGGATGCTGATGACTGGCTCCGTGACATCACCTATGAGATGGAGTCTGCTGATGTAGCCCCTGCCAGCTATGTCACTTTTGCTTCTTTCTTCTGAAGGGACCCGCAGCTCAATGGTGGGACAGCCACAGGCGTACTCTGCCAGTTGGGACAATCATCTCCTGGCCAGACTTTCAGGCTGCCTTCCGTGCCCGCTTCATTCCTCAGGGAATCATGGACAGGAAGAAGCGTGAGTTTCGCAACCTCACCCAAGGCAACAAGACTGTTGAAGCTTATCAGCGGGAGTTTCTGGACTTATCCCGCTATGCTGAAGAAGACATTGCAACTGATGCTCGCAGACAGGAGAAGTTCCGTGAAGGCCTTCAAGCTGACATCAAGCTCACACTTCTAGTGCATGACTTTGCCGATTTCGCCACCTTGGTGAACAAGGCCATCAATGTCGAGACTGGTCTGCAAGAACACCAGAGCTCTCAAAGGCGCAACCGTGACACGGGCTCATCTTCGGGCCCGCCCTCGCAGAAGCGTAAGATATGGATCCCGAACAGCATGTACCGTCCAACTGCACCTGCCCCAAGGCAGTCTTATGCTGCACCTCGTCTGCCGGCTGCTCCAACTAGGCAGCCGAGGCTTCCAGCTCCACCACCCCAAGCTCCTGTTCCTACCCCCGAGAATGGGTTGTGCTTCAGGTGCGGACAACCAGGGCACCGTGCTAGGGAATGCAACCAGAGACAGAATCAACTGGCCCTTCCAGCAACTGGCCGTGGGAACAACCAGGCCCGCAACAACATTGCCAAGTCTTATGGCCGTGTTCATGCCAACCACATGGATCTGAATGAAGCTCAAGACCAGCCTGCTACTGTGATGGGTACACTCCTCGTAAATTCAGTACCAGCATCTGTTTTATTCGATACAGGTGCATCGCATTCATTCATGTCAGAAGATTTTGCATGCTTGCACGACATTAAATGTGAGGACATGAATGCTTCACTATTAGTGCACACCCCTGCGGGCCAATGTCGAACCTCCATGATTTGCAACGACGTCCCTGTAGAAATCGAAGGACTGGAATTCCTTGTCTCTCCCATCATACTGAAGTCCTGTAGCATTGATCTCATTCTGGGAATGGATTGGCTAAAGGCGCATACCGCTTCTATCGTTTGCGCCACCAAGACCGTCCATCTGCTACACCCTTCTGATGAAATAATTAGCTACGATGCTCATCTGGTTCGGAATGTCGAGGCCAGGCTTTATGCCTTAAACGCATTGAACGCTACACCTCTCGAGGGCATTGAAAACATTCCCGTCGTGCGTGAATTCTTAGACGTCTTTCCTGAAGAACTCCCAGGGATTCCCCCTGCTAGAGCTGTCGAATTCGTCATCGACTTGAAACCAGGCACCACTCCTATAGCCAAGCGACCCTACAAGATGCCGCCGCATGAACTCCTTGAGCTTAAGGAGGAAATCGATAATTCTCTTCGAAGTGGTTTCATTCGCCCAAGTTGCTCTCCTTGGGGAGCACCTTCTCTCTTTGTCAAGAAGAAAGATGGGACAAACCGATTGGTCCAAGACTACCGTCCTATAAATCAAGCTACCATTCAGAATAAGTATCCTCTTCCTCGGATCAATGATCTGTATGATCAATTGGCTGGATCATCAGTGTTCTCTAAACTCGACTTGAGGTTGGGTTACCTCCAGATCCGTGTTCGTGAGGAAGATATCCCCAAGACCGCATTCGTGACTCGATACGGATCTTACGAGTACACCGTCATGTCTTTCGGCTTAACCAATGCTCCAGCCACCTTCTCTCGCCTGATGAACTATATATTCATGGATTACCTCGACAAGTTCGTCGTGGTTTATCTGGATGATATTCTGGTATTTTCCAAGAATGAAGAGGAAAATGCTGAACATCTTCGCCTCGTGCTGGAAAAGCTACGAGAGCATCAACTTTATGCCAAGTTCTCCAAATGTGAATTCTGGCTTCCCGAGGTAACCTATCTTGGGCATGTCATCTCTAAGGATGGTATTGCCGTCAACCCTGAACGAGTTCAGGCTATTCTCGATTGGACTCCTCCGAAGAACGTTAAGCAAGTTAGAAGTTTTCTCGGTCTCGCCAGCTACTGCCGTCGATTCGTCGAGAACTTCTCCAAGATTGCCAGGCCTCTGACTAACCTATTGCATAAGGGCGTCAAGTTCCAATGGACAGACAAATGTCAGGAAAGCTTCCAGGCACTCAAAGACAAGTTGACTTCTGCCCCAGTACTAGCTCCACCTGATACTAAGAAGGACTTCGTCATTTACTGCGATGCTTCCCGTCAAGGATTAGGCTGTGTCCTAATGCAAGAGCGCAAAGTGGTTGCTTATGCCTCTCTTCAATTGCGCCCTCACGAAGAGAACTACCCAGTTCACGACCTCGAACTTGCTGCTGTCATTCATGCACTAAAACAGTGGCGACATTACCTACTCGGTAATCGTTGCGAGATCTTCACTGACCACCAAAGTCTGAAGTATCTATTTACTCAGCCAGACCTGAACCTCCGTCAGCAGAGATGGATGGAGACTGTTGCAGACTTTGATTTGGGTATTTCCTATACCCCAGGCAAGGCTAATGTAATGGCTGATGCCTTGAGCCGCAAGTCTTACTGCAACCACCTCCAGGTTCACAAAGTTCAGCCCTCACTTGTTGAAGAATTCAGAAAGCTAAACCTCCATATTGTTCCTCCGGGTGCACTCGCTCCCCCTCCCCCGGAGTTCCGCAAGATGAACCTCCATGTTGTTTCCAGGGGTTCTCTCAATACCCTGGTTGCGAAACCAGATCTTGTGGACACCATCAAATGGATACAGAAATGTGACGATGAAGTCGAGAGGATTAAACGTTATCTCGCAGAAGGAAAGCCCTCATTCTTCACTGTGGATGACGCAGGCACCCTATTCTTCAAAGGTCGCCTAGTGGTACCGAGTAAGAGGGAAAACCTAAATCTGACTCCAAAAGTTATGAAAGAAGCTCATGATACGCCTCTATGTATCCATCCTGGTAGTACAAAGATGTATCAAGACATCCGCCAGAGATTCTGGTGGTCTAACATGAAGCAAGACATTGCTCGTTATGTTGCTGAATGTGACGTTTGCCGTCGTATCAAAGCGGAACATCAAAGGCCTGCTGGAACTCTGCAACCTATATTATTCCTGAATGGAAATGGGACCACGTCGAGATGGACTTCGTTACTGGATTTCCCAAATCGCAAAAGGGTAATGATGCTATTCTTGTCGTCATTGACCGACTTTCTAAGGTTGCACATTTTCTGGCGGTCAAAGAAACGATCACTGCTAGTCAGCTTGCAACTCTCTACATGACCAGAATTGTTTCGCTTCACGGTATTCCACTGGTTATCAGTTCAGACCGTGGCAGTTTATTCACTTCAAGATTCTGGGCAAGTTTCCAAGAAGCTATGGGCACTCATCTATCTTTCAGCACTGCTTTTCATCCTCAGTCACAAGGGCAAGTTGAACGTGTCAACCAAGTTCTCGAAGACATGCTTCGAGCTTGTGTTATATCCTTCGGCAAGAAATGGGAGGAATCTCTCCCGTATGCTGAGTTCTCTTATAATAATAGCTATCAAGCTAGTCTGAAGATGGCCCCCTTCGAAGTGTTATATGGACGAAAGTGCCGAACCCCTCTGAACTGGTCAGAAACTGGGGAACGTCCACTCTGTGGTCCGGATATTATCCAACATGCCGAAGAGCAAGTCCGCATTATTTGCGAGAATCTCAAGACTGCTCAGTCACGCCAAAAGAGTAATTATGACCGTCATCATAAAGACATGGTCTATCAACCTGGCGAAAAGGCCTATCTTCGAGTTACACCAATGAAGGGTGCTCACCGCTTCGGGATCAAAGGGAAGCTAGCTCCCCGCTATATTGGTCCTTTCACTATCCTCGAGAGGCGTGGAAAAGTGGCATATCAACTGGAGCTTCCATCGAACCTTTCTCAGGTTCACGATGTGTTCCACGTGTCGCAGCTCCGTCGCTGCTTCAAGGACCCAATCCGAGCAGTGGATCATGAAGTGCTCGAATTGCAACAGGACCTCTCCTATAAAGAGCATCCGGTCCACATTCTTGACCAAGCTGAACGCCGCACACGCCAGAAGGCGATCAAGTTCCTCAAAGTCCAGTGGTCGCACCATTCTGAAGATGAAGCCACTTGGGAACGTGAGGATCGCCTGCGTGATGAATACCCCGCATTGTTTCCTTCTACCTCCTAAATCTCGGGACGAGATTTCTTGTAGTGGAGGAGATTTGTAACGCCCGGATAATTAGGCTACAGTAAAACTCTTATAATGATGCCATGTCACCAGTGTTACTGTTGCTAACCAAGTGGTAGTTCAAAATCATTGCTAATTCAAAATATGAATTAGTGTCAAACACCCTAAGTTTTCAAAAGTCAAAGCGAAAATGTTCGGGGGTTGCCAAATATTGCACTGGTAATTATGGTGAAGCAAACACTATTTTATAAAATGCCTAGATGCCCTAAAACTAAATAAAACAGAAAGGGAAAATAAATAAATAAATAAATAAAAAAGAAAACCAAAAAAAGGGGGGGAAGCCCCATGGACCAGCCAGCCCAACCCACCCGCACGGCCACCACCAATCCCCCTGGCCCGCAGCCAGACTGGCCGGCCCAGCCGGCCCAGCCCCCACACCGCGTCCCCTTCCCCTGTTCCCCCGACCCGGGTCGGAACAGGGCGCGTCCCAGCCGAACCCCCCTCGCCGGCGACGAGACGAGGGGATAAGGACGCCGACGCCGCGCCCCCTCGGTCTCCCCTCCCACTTGCCCCACTCTCCCCTCGGTCCTTGCGCCTCTCCCTCTCCCCTCCAGATCCATCTCCCCCTCCTTCCCCACCGCAACCGAGCGCCGCCATGGCCTCGCCGCCGTGAATCGCACGGCCACAGTCGCCGCCTCGCCGCGCCTGCATGTCCGTCGACGCCTCCGTCATCTTCCTCGTCCACCGGAGGCCTCAGCTGGAGCGGAGGAACCCCGAATCACCAGATCCCCTTCGCCCTCATCTCCGGCGGCCGCGTTCTTCACCAACTCCGGCGACACCCCCCTGCTGCTACTAAACTACCACCGGCCTTCGTGCGTGCCGCTAGGTGAGCTGCCTCCCTCCTCCGCCCTCTAGCTCTCCTAGCTCGCGCGGTAACTAGCTCGTCGTTGTGCCCGGGCTCCGATCGCCGCGGTGTACCTCGCCGCCGTGGCCACGGCCCCTGTCGCACTCACCTGGGAACGGCCTCGAGCTCCTCTCGCTCCCATGAGCCCAACGAGCTCGGACCCGTGCCTTCCCGTGCCCTCTAGCCTCGTTTCCGACAGCGCCCGAACACCGGCGTCCGCTCGGCCTCTCGCCGTCGTCGTCCTAGCCCGTTACGGGCCGCGCCGCCACCATAGATGGACGCGGCGTCGAACACACGACTCAACGCACACGCGCACGCCCCCTCCCGTGCCTCTTTGCGCCATCTCTGATGAGCGCCCGAACGCAACGCCGCGGACCTCGTCGCCGGTGACGTTTCCGGCCAGGTCCGGCGATGCCACCACCACCACTCGACGCGCGGTCGAGTGACCGTTCGAGCGCACCCACGCACGCCCGAAACCGAGCCCCGTAGCACGGTTCCGGCCAACTCCGGCGAGGGGCCGCCGTTGTTTTGGTCGCCGGAGTTAGCCCCGGCGCGTCTCCGGCGGGTGCCGAGCTGGCACCCACGAGGCACCGTCTCGGGCCACTGACTGGTGGGCCCGGGGCCCCTGTTGACCTGTTGACTGGGTCAACGTGCTGACTGGGCAGCCCAGTGGCACTGACATGCGGGCCCCATGCTATAAAAAAAACAAATAGATAAACTGCTAATTAATTAAATTAGTTAATTAAAACTTTAACCTCTCACTGACTGCTAGGACCCACACCTTAATTAACCCTTTCAGTTAATTTTAGAACTCTGTTATTGTCCCTGACAATGACATGTGGGTCCCACTGGACCCACCTGTCTGGTTTGACTGGTCAACCGACCAGTTGACCTGCTGACATCACTCTGATGTCATGCCTGCGTCATCAGGCACTGTTCTGGATAAGGTTGGATTTAAATGAATAAATAAAATCAGAAAATGATTTAAATCTTTAGAAAATCATATCTTTTAATCCGTAACTCGGATGAAAATACTTTCTACATGAAAGTTGCTCAGAACGACGAGACGATTCCGGATACGCAGTCCGTTCGTCCACCACACCCCCCTAACCTATCGAACCCGCAACTTTCCCCCTCCGGCTCCTCTGCCCGAAAACATGAAACACCGGGAATACTTTCCCGGATGATTCCCCCTTGACCAGTACCACCTTATACCACGTTAGGGCACGCCTAGCATCGCTTCTTGACATGTCATGCATCGATATGCATCTGTTTACCTGGTATTCATTGTTTCTTCCCCCTCTTCTCTCCGGTAGACTACGAGACCGACGCTGCTGCTGCCCAGTTCGACTACGGAGTTGACGACCCCTCTCTCTTGCCAGAGCAACCAGGCAAGCCCCCCCCCCTTGATCACCAGATATCGCCTATTCTACTCTATACTGCTTGCATTAGAGTAGTGTAGCATGTTACTGCTTTCTGTTATACCTATTCTGATGCATAGCCTGACATTGATGCTACACCTGTTGATACCTTACCTGCAATCCTAAATGCTTAGTATAGGATGCTAGTTTATCATCATTGGCCCTACATTCTTGTCAGTCTGCCTTGCTATACTATTGGGCCGTGATCACCTGGGAGGTGATCACGGGTATATATTATACATACTACATACTACACAGATGGTGACTAAAGTCGGGTCAGCTCGAAGAGTACCCGCGAGTGATTCACGGATTGGGGGCTGAAAGGACCTTTGTCCCGACGGCCCTCTGTGTGGATCTTTGTGGCGGAGCGACAGGGCAGGTTGAGACCACCTAGGAGACAGGTGGGCCTGGCCCTGTTCGGCGTTCGCGGACACTTAACACGCTTAACGAGATCTTGGTATTTGATCTGAGTCTGGCTACGAGCCTATACGCACTAACCATCTACGTGGGAGTAGTTATGGGTATCCCGACGTCGTGGTATCAGCCGAAGCACTTCAGACGTCAGCGACGGAGCGGCGCGCGCCGAATTGGACTGGAACGCCACTAGGCTAGGTCTGCTTTCGGCCGCCCACGCAACATGCAGGTGTGCTCAGGGCGATGGGCCCAGACCCCTGCGCGCTTAGGTTTAGACCGGCGTGCTGGCCTCTCTGTTTTGCCTAGGTGGGGCTGCGACGTGTTGATCTTCCGCGGCCGGGCATGACCCCGGAAAGTGTGTCCGGCCAAATGGGATCGAGCGTGTTGGGCTATGTGGTGCACCCCTGCAGGGAAGTTTAATCTATTCGAATAGCCGTGATCTTCGGTAACAGGATGACTTGGAGTTGTACCTTGACCTTATGACAACTAGAACCGGATACTTAATAAAACACACCCTTCCAAGTGCCAGATACAACCGGTGGTCGCTCTACCTCAGGGATATGAGGAGGGGATCGCCGGGTAGGATTATGCTATGAGATGTTACTTGGAGATGCTACTTGGAGGACTTCGACCTACCCTCTTCTGCCTGTTGCAAGACGAAGGTGACCAGAAGCGTAGTCTTCGATAAGACTAGCTATCCCCCTCTTATTCTGGCATTCTGCAGTTCAGTCCACTGATATGGCCTCCTTACACATATACCCATGCATATGTAGTGTAGTTCCTTGCTTGCGAGTACTTTGGATGAGTACTCACGGTTGCTTTCTCCCCCCTTTTCCCCTTTTCCTTCCTTTCTGGTTGTCGCAACCAGATGCTGGAGTCCAGGAGCCAGACGCCACCGTCGACGACGACCCCTACTACACCGGAGGTGCCTACTACTACGTGCTGCCCGCTGACGACGACCTGGAGTAGTTAGGAGGATCCCAGGTAGGAGGCCTGCGCCTCTTTCGATCTGTATCCCAGTTTGTGCTAGCCTTCTTAAGGCAACTTGTTTAACTTATGTCTGTACTCAGATATTGTTGCTTCCGCTGACTCGTCTATGATCGAGCACTTGTATTCGAGCCCTCGAGGCCCCTGGCTTGTATTATGAAGCTTGTATGACTTATTTTATTTTAGAGTTGTGTTGTGATATCTTCCCGTGAGTCCCTGATCTTGATCGTACATATTTGCGTGCATGATTAGTGTACGATTGAATCGGGGGCGTCACAGGTGTGTCCGAACATCGTAACCCCACTTTATTGGATATAGTGTGATCTATGATGTCTCTTACCGGGTTACCACTATCGTTTTGGGGTTATGCATTAGAGAAAGTTGCATTCACTTTAAAAAGGGCACCATCAAAATCTGTTGAGACGACGCCTTATGAACTGTGGTTTGGCAAGAAACCAAAGTTGTCGTTTCTTAAAGTTTGGGGCTGCGATGCTTTTGTGAAAAAGCTTCAACCTGATAAGCTTGAACCCAAATTGAAAAAATGCGTCTTCACAGGTTACCCAAAGGAAACTGTTGGGTACACCTTCTATCACAGATTTGAAGGCAAGATCGTTGCTAAGAATGGATCCTTACTAGAGAAGGAGTTTCTCTTGAAAGAAGTGAGTGGGAGGAAAGTAGAACTTGATGAGGTAATTGTACCTTCTCTCGAATTGGGAAGTAGTTCATCACAGAAATCAGTTCCAGTTATTCCTACACCAATTAGTGAGGAAGCTAATGATGATGATCATGAAACTTCAGATCAAGTTACTACATAACCTCATAGGTCTTCCAGAGTATGGTCCGCACCAGAATGGTACGGTAATCCTATTCTTGAAGTCATGTTACTAGACTATGATGAACCTATGAACTACGAGGAAGCGATGATGAGCCCAGATTCCGCGAAATGGCTTGAGGCCATGAAATCTGAGATAGAATCCATGTATGAGAACAAAGTGTGGACTTTGGTGGACTTGCCCGATGGTCGGCAAGCCATATAATATAAATGGATCTTCAGAAGGAAGACCGACGCAGACGATAATGTTACTGTCTACAAAGCTCGACTTGTTGCGAAAGGTTTTTGACAAGTTCAAGGAGTTGACTACGATGAGACTTTCTCACCCGTAGCAATGCTTAAGTCTGTCTGAATCATGTTAGCAATTGCTGCATTTTATGATTATGAAATTTGGCAAATGGATGTCAAAACTGCATTCCTGAAGGTTTTGTCGATCCGAAGGGTGCTGACAAAGTGTGCAAGCTTCAGCGATCCATTTATGGACTGGTGCAAGCCTCTCGGAGTTGGAATAAACGCTTTGATAGTGTGATCAAAGCATATGGTTTTATACAGATTTTTGGAGAAGCTTGTATTTACAGGAAAGTGAGTGGGATCTCTATAGCGTTTCTAATCTTATATGTAGATGACATATTGTTGATTGGAAATGATATAGAATTTCTGGATAGCATAAAGGGATACCTGAATAAGAGTTTTTCTATGAAAGACCTCGGAGAAGCTGCTAACATATTAGGCATCAAGATCTATATAGAGATAGATCAAGATGCTTAATTGGACTTTCACAAAGCACATACCTTGATAAAGTTTTGAAGAAGTTTAAAATGGATCAGTCAAAGAAAGGGTTATTGCCTGTGTTACAAGGTGTGAAGTTGAGTCAGACTCCATGCCTAACCACTACAGAAGATAGAGAGAAAATGAAAGTCATTGCCTATGCTTCAGCCATAGGTTCTATCATGTATGCAATGCTGTGTACCAGACCTGATGTATGTCTTCCTATAAGCATAGCAGGGAGGTACCAAAGTAATCCCGGAGTGGAGCACCAGACAACGGTCAAGAACATCCTGAAATACCTGAAAAGGACTAAGGAAATGCTTCTCGGTGATGGGGGTGATAAAGAGTTCGTCGTAAAGAGTTACATCGATGCAAGCTTTTACACTGATCCAGATGACTCTAAGTCTCAATCTAGATACATATTGAAAGTGGGAACAATTAGCCCCATGCAGAGCATTGTAGACATAGAATATTTGCAAAATACATACGACTCTGATGTGATAGACCCGTTGACTAAACTTCTCTCACGAGAAAAACATGATCACACCTTAGTACTCTTTGGGTGATAATCACAAAGCAACGTGAACTAGATTATTGACTCTACTAAACTCTTTGGGTGTTGGTCACATACATATGTGAACTATTGGTGTTAAATCACATTGCGATGTGAACTAGATTATTTACTCTAGTGCAAGTGGGAGACTGAAGGAAATATGCCCTCGAGACAATAATAAAGTTATTATTTATTTCCTTATTTCATGATAAATGTTTATTATTCATGCTAGAATCGTATTAACCGGAAACTTAGTACATGTGTGAATACATAGACAAAACATAGTGTCCCTAGTATGCCTCTACTTGAATAGCTCGTTAATCCAAGATGGTTATGTTTCCTAACCATAGACATGTGTTATCATTTGATGAACGGGATCACATCATTAGGAGAATGATGTGATGAACAAGACCCATCCGTTATCTTAGCATCATGATCATTACAGTTTCATTGCTACTGCTTTCTTCATGACTTATACATGTTCCTCAGACTATGAGATTATGCAACTCCCGAATACCGGAGGAACACTTTGTGTGCTACCAAACGTCACAACGTAAATGGGTGATTTTAAAGGTGCTCTACAAGTTTCTCCGAAGGTGTTTGTTGGGTTGGCATAGATCAAGATTAGGATTTGTCACTCTGTGTATCAGAGAGGTATCTCTGGGCCCTCTCGGTAATACTCATCACTATAAGCCTTGCAAGCATCGTGACTAATGAGTTAGTTGCGGGATGAAGTATTACAAAACAAGTAAAGAGACTTGCCGGTAATGAGATTGAACTAGGTATTGAGATGATGATCGAATCTCGGGCAATTAACATACCGATGACAAAGGGAACAACGTATGTTGTTATGCGGTTTGACCGATAAAGATCTTTGTAGAATATGTAAGAACCAATATGAGCATCCAGGTTCCTCTACTAGTTATTGACCGGAGACGTGTCCCGGTCATGTCTACATAGTTCTCGAACCCATAGGATCCGCATGCTTAACGTTCGATGACGATTGGTATTATGAGTTTATGTGTTTTTGATGTACCGAAGATTGTTCGGAGTCCCGGATGTGATCACGGACATGAACAGGAGTCGAAATGGTCGAGACATAAAGATCGATATATTGGAAGGCTATGTTTGGACACCGTAAAGGTTCCGAGAGGTTCGGGCATTTTTCCGTAGTATCGGGAGGTTACCGGAACCCCCCGAGGAGTCAATGGGCCTTAATGGGCCATGGTGGAAGAGAGGAGGAGGCGGCCTAGGTGTGGGCGCGCCCTCCCAAGCCCAATCCAAATTAGGAGGGGGGTCGGCCCCCCTTTCCTTCTCTCCCTCTCCCTCTTCCTTCTTCTCCTACTCCAACTAGGGAAGGGGGAGACCTACTCCTATTGGGAGTAGGACTCCCCCCTTGGGCGTGCAATAGAGGGCCGGCGCTCCCCCTCCTCCATTCCTTTATATACGGGGGAGGGGGGCACCACATAGACACACAAGTTGACAATTGTTTTAGCCGTGTGCGGTGCCCCCCTCCACAGCTTTCCACCTCGGTCGTATCATCATAGTTCTTAGGCAAAGCCCTGCGCCGATAACTTCATCATCACCGTCACCACGCCATTGGCTGACAAAACTCTCCCTCGACCTCAGCTGGAACTAGAGTTCGCGGGACGTCACCGAGCTGAATGTGTGCAGATCACGGAGGTGTCGTACCTTCGGTGCTAGGATCGGTCGGATCGTGAAGACGTACGACTACATCAACCGCGTTGTCATAACGATTCCTCTTTCGGTCTACGAGGATACGTAGACAACACTCTCCCCTCTCGTTGCTATGCATCACCTAGATCTTGCGTGATCGTATGATTTTTTTTTGAAATTACTGCGTTCCCCAACAGATTTCCCCCTCTCTTCGGCAACAGAGATATTACCCTCCGCCGCCACCTTCACAGCCTCCCGATACAACAGTTCGGTGTTATCCCGAGCAGTGGGTGGAGAGATCTGCAGAGGCGACTCGCTCTCCATCGCATTCGTCCCTAGCGAGTTCCCAGATGACGATGATCGTTGGGGGAGATCGCAAGCCGGGCTATAAATGTGCACTTCAGTATGGTAAAATAATAAGGTATGAAATCGGATATGTATATGGTATCTTCGGATGCGTATGATTCAGCCGAGGGCTTCGACCTGGGGCGCCGCTTTGGGGTGGCATCGACATCCGCTTTGGAATCATCTGGAAAGGAGGGTTTTCCCTTCTTGGCCGCCTCCACCTCGAGATCCGCAGGAGCCCCCCTTTTCTTTTTCCCCCTTGGGGGGAGAGTTACTCTCTTCCTCCTCTACGTCCTCGTCATGGGAGGAGGAGGCTTTGGAGTCTTCGGACATAGCGTCTGAAGTACCCTTACAATGAAGACCACCTCTGGTCTCCTTTCCCTTCTTCTTGGACTTCTTCTCCGGCGCCTGATACAGCGCCGGAACCAGCATCTTGGCCAGCAAGGGAGTGGCCTGGTCCTGCGGCAGCGGAGCCGGACATTTGATCTGCTCCACCTTCTTTGTCCAGCCCTGTGGGAACCAGAAAAGTTCAGTATACCTGTTGCATTTGCAAATAAAAGTTATCATAAAAATTTACGGGAGTGGCCAGACATGCGCTGTCATAGCCGCGGTCTTAGGTTGTCTTTGTCCACACCTTATGGGTCTTGAATAGCAGTTTCCATAAGTCTTCATGCGTCGTGCCGAAGAACCGCCCTGTCGAACTCCCACATGTATTGAGTTTGGCGCTGACAAGGAAGAATCCGGTGAAAAAGCATCACCTGGATCACGCTGGGGAGGCTGGTTTTCTTGTTTATCACGCCCTTGATATGGCTCTCCAGCGCCGTCACCTCCTTAGGTGATTCCCAATCTAGGCCCTTATTAAGCCAGGATGTAAGCCGCATCGGAGGCCCGGATTTGAACTCAGGTGCGGTGGCCCATGTGGCGTCGCGGGGTTCCGTGATATAGAACCACCCCTGCTGCCATCCTTTGACGCTCTCCACAAATGTTCCCTTTGGCCAGGCGACGTTAGGGAGTTTTCTTACCATGGCGCCGCCGCACTCCGCGTGTTGGCCCTGGACCACCTTTGGCTTCACATTAAAGACCTTGAGCCATAGGCCGAAGTGGGGAGGGATGCGAAGGAATGCCTCACATATGATGATAAACTCCGAGAGCTTGAGGAAAGAATTTCGGGCTAGATCATGAAAATCTAGCCCATAGTAGAACATGAGACCGCAGACAAAAGGATGAAGGGGAAACCCTAGTCCGTGAAGGAAATGGGGGATGAACACTATCCTTTCGTTAGGCTTCGGAGTGGGGATGATCTGCTTTTTGGCAGGAAACTGGTGGACTATGTCCGTGGCTAGGTGATACGTCTCCGTCATATCTATAATTTTTGATTGTTCCATGCCAATATTATTCATTTTTCATATACTTTTGGCAACTTTTTATACTATTTTTGGGACTAACATATTGATCCAGTGCCCAGTGCCAGTTCCTTTTGTTGCATGTTTTATGTTTCGCAGAAAACCCATATCAAAGGGAGTCCAAACGGGATAAAAATGGACGGAGAATATTTTTGGAATATTTATGATTTTTGGGAAGAAGAATCAACGCGAGATGATGCTTGAGGGGCCCACGAGGCAGGGGAAGCGCCCCAGGGGGGTGGGCGCGCTGCTGACCCTCGTGGACACCTCGTAAGGCGATTGCTGCTCTTCTTTTGCCGCAAGAAAGCTAATATTCGGAAACAAATTGTTTTGAAGGTTTCAATCTAATCAGAGTTACGAATCTCCGGGAATATAAGAAATGGTGAAAGGGCAGAATCTGGGAACGCAGAAACAGAGAGCGACAGAGAGACAGATCCAATCTCGGAGGGGCTCTCGCTCCTCCCACGCCATGCAGACCATGGACCAGAGGGGAAACCCTTCTCCCATCTAGGGAGAAGGTCAAGGAAGAAGAAGAAGAAGAAGGGGGGCTCTCTCCCCCTTGCTTCCGGTGGCGCCAGAACGCCGCCGGCGCCATCATCATCACCGCAATCTACACCAACACCTCCGTCATCTTCACCAACATCGTCATCACCATCCCCCATCTATATTCAGTGGTCCACTCTCCCACAACCCGCTGTACCCTCTACTTGAACATGGTGCTTATGCTTCATATTATTTTCCAATGATGTGTTGCCATCCTATGATGTCTGAGTATATTTTCGTTGTCCTATCGGTATTTGGTCAATTGCTATGATTGGTTTAATTTTCTTGTGGTTATGTTGCTGTCCTTTGGTGCCCATCATATGAGCGCGCGCGTGGATCACACCATAGGGTTAGTTGTATGTTGATAGGACTATGTATTGGAGGGCAAGAGTGATAGAAGCTTCAACCTAGCATAGAAATTGATGCATACGGGATTGAAGGGGAACCAATATATCTTAATGCTATGGTTGGGTTTTACCTTAATGAACGTTAGTAGTTGCGGATGCTTGCTAATAGTTCCAATCACAAGTGCATAGAATTCCAAGTCAGGGATGACATGCTAGTAGTGGCCTCTCCGACATAAAACTTGCTATCGGTCTAGTAAAGTAGTCAATTGCTTAGGGACAATTCCGCAACTCCTACCACCACTTTTCCACACTCGCTATATTTACTTTATTGCTTCTTTATCTAAACACCCTTTACTTTTTATTTACGTGCTCTTTATTATCTAAGAAACCTATCCAACAACACCTACAATGTACTTCTAGTTTCATACTTGTTCTAGGTAAAGCGAACGTTAAGCATGCATAGAGTTGTATCGATGGTCTATAGAACTTGAGGGAATATTTGTTCTACCTTTAGCTCCTCGTTGGGTTCGACACTCTTACTTGTCGAAAGAGGCTACAATTTATCCCCTATACTTGTGGGTTATCACTAGGTACCCAGCTTCTCGGAGCTCCGTGATGTTCTTCTCTGTAACAGAGGAGGCCATCCACTTGCCCTGTGCTCCAGATCTGGACATGGCTAGGAGTGCTTGGTGGCGAGGGAAAGGATCGAGACTTGGGCACGGGAGCTCGAATGGCAGATCGGCAGAGGAGGAAGAAGGCGTGGGGTAAAAAGACGGACCCTTATCTTCTTATAAAGGTAGTGGATGTCAAGCGCCCCCTCACAAGCCTTAAATCTCGCCTATTCCCAAGGGGATGTGCGAACGGCATGGTTGGATAAACCAAACCCTCATTATGAATATCCCATGATAAGGGAACACGATCTCTGCTTTGACAAGACGTGTCAACGGTCGTGCCTCGAAATATGAAACTTGGTTGTGAAACGGTTCATAATTCTAACCCGGCCAGGACATAACGCCTCGCCGCAAAAATTGCCTATGGACGTGGCTTATTTCATTTCAAATATTTTTTGCCCTTATAGCTTAAAGCTGCAATTGTTTAATAAATCCGGACACAATTGTTTTGCGTGGAGGACTGCGTTGGAGTATTCAGAAAAGGGAACCCGCCTTGCAATACCGAAGACAATCTGCGCGCTGGATACATCGTCACTGAAGCTTGGTTCAAGGTCTACTGAGGGAGTCCTAGACTAAGGGGTCCTCGGGCGTCCGGGCTATGTGATGTGGGCCGGACTGATGGGCCATGAAGATACAAGATAGAAGAACCTTCCCGTGTCTGGATGGGACTCTCCTTTGCGTGGATGGCAAGCTTGGCGTTCAGGTCGTGTATTTTCCTTCTTTTATAACCGACTCTGTGAAACCCTAGATCCCTCCGGTGTCTATATAAACCGGAGGGTTTAGTCCGTACGGCAAGATCACAATCATACATGCTAGACATCTAGGGTTTAGCCATTACGATCTCGAGGTAGATCAACTCTTGTAACCCCTATATTCATCATAGTCAATCAAGCAGGAAGTATGATCTTACCTCCATCAAGAGGGCCCGAACCTGGGTAAACATCGTGTCCCCTGCCTCCTTGTTACCTTCGATCCTTAGACGCACAGTTCGGGACCCCCTGTCGGTGTCAAAACCGGCGGATCTCAAGTAGGGGGTCCCGAACTGCGCGTCTAAGGCTAATGGTAACAGGAGGCGGGGGACATGATGTTTACCCAGGTTCGGGCCCTCTCTATGGAGGTAATACCCTACTTCCTGCTTGATTGATCTTGATGATATGAGTATTACAAGAGTTGATCTACCACAAGATTGTAGAGGCTAACCCTAGAAGCTAGCCTATGGTTATGATTGTGTATGTCTATCGACTAGCCTGGCCCTGGTTTATATAATGTACCAGAGGCCTAGGATAACAAGAGTCCTAGCTGAATATGCCAGTGGGGAGGAGTCCTTGTCTTGATCACCAAGTCTTGTGGAATCTTCCTTGTATGCGGCAGTTGTCCGAACTGGCCCATGAGTATACGGCCATGGGGGTCCTCGGCCCAATCTAACTGATCGGGAGACGACATGGTGAGTACCCCCTAGTCCAGGACACCGTCAGTAGCCCCCTGAACCGGTCTTCAAGTTGGGTACGCTCCTCGATTCTTCCGAACTATTCTTCATCTTCGGTCGTCGGTCTTGAAAACTGGCTCAACAAATCTTCTCATCTTCGATCTTGAGGATCGCCGAAGTGCATCCGCAGAGTTTACACGTCGGGTATCCGAGGAGCCCCTGTAAGTTTCCGGCTTTTATCAATGCATTGTTATTTTCATGCCCCACCTCAGGTTTGAAGTTGTTCCCTGGCGGCAGTGTCCTCTTGCGTCCGAGCTCCAACGTCGGATTGCATTTGAGGTATCTTTTGCAGTCGAGCACCAACACCGGACTGCTTCCGAGCTCCAATGCGGGAATGTATCCGAGCTCGAACACCGGACTGTGTCCAAGCTCCAACGCCGGACTGTATCCGAGCTCCAACGCTAGACTATATCCGAGATGTCATAGATCATCTTGGTTCAAAAAGTTGAAGGAGTTTAGCCAAGCTTAATGCCGGAAATTCCCTCTATGGAGCTAGCCACTTGTGCCCGGGCTTTATGCCAGACTGCTGTTTGAGGTGGTGCACCACCCCAACCACGGGCTGATTTTTGACAGGTGCAATTTATTCTCTGCCGAGATATATAGCCAGTATATGTATATTTAGTAGCCCTCAAGGTGTGTGTATCAGTCTAAAACCCGAGATGCACCTGAAGGAAAACATGAAACTATTGTTCCTAGTAGCCCCCGAGAGTCAGGTCGATGCGCAAAATCGGCCTGAGGATTAACTCCTAGCTCGGCAGTATACATAGGAATAGAAACGCAGTGTAATATATTAGAGATATAGTGATCGGCGAACGGGCCCTTGAGAGAGGGTCTTGAGAAGTTGCCGCAATATATTAGCTTGATGCCAGATAGGTCCAGATGGTACCTATTGTTGTCCGAAGACGCGTTTGCCCATAGTTCGGTCAAGCTGAACACTGAGCACTTTGAATTTTCTGCATTGAATAGGCAATGCAGTAGCCCCTGAGACATTGGTCGGGTGGCAACACCAGATCAGGGGATTGATGTGCCCCTTTAATATTTATAAATAATGAGCGCCAAGCCCAGTAGCCCCCGAGCCTTAATGTGGGCACGGGTGGCCGAATTAAGGATCGATATCCGAAGTAAAATCACAAATTATGTGTAATGATTCTATCTATCCAAGTACTCTACATCATTAATGCTCGGATCTGCATTGTACAAAACTTTGTTGACCGACCATCGGCTTCAACCTCCTCGACCAGCAGCCGAGGAGTTTTTGTCCTACTTTATAAAGCCTTAATGAGGGCAAAGATTTACGGCAAACAAGGCAATCCGTCCATACGGTTATATAAACAAAGGTACGCAGAGATATATGTTATATTACTTTTTAACATAAGAAACATCTTCCAATGAAAATAGTCCTGCTATTGGTTCCTTGTTTTGGGTCATCATGCTTATCATGATCATGAAACCTCACCACCGATCAATGTGGGAGGAAAATATTGAGGATTTAGTTCGGGGAAAGTTCCCGAACTGTATGGTATTAAGGAACCAAAATTTTCACTTCCTTCGTTGCCGACCAATGTGATCCTTTAAGATTTCTAGCTTTCGACTTCACCTAGTCTGAGGTACTAACTTGGATGACCTGGTAGTAACAATCAAAGAGGTGCTCCCTCTACCGCCTAGCCGAACAATCGGGAATGTAGGTGTAAGCACAGGAGATAAGCGACCCAGCTTGGCCAAAATCTTAAGTCAAATTGATGCATATATAACAATATCCGAAAACTTTTGTGCCGAATCTCTAAAGGTGTCCGGCGTTTTCACTTGAGACTTATGCTGAAAGCACACAAATAGTTTAAAAGTGCCATAAGCTTGGAAAACCAAAAAACTTCAGTAAAAACATGACATCCGAACAAGATCAAGTGTTCGGTACCAATCTGAAAATTGGAAGAAAAAATTGTGCTTCTGTCGTGCTTTAACATGACACATCCGATCTCAAGACTTCACGCGGGTCAGCCTACGGCTTCAAGCTCCTTATCCCAAAGGCGAAGTACTTCTTCGAGGCCAGTTGAGCGAACTAAACTCCAGCAACCTTTAGAGAGAAGACAGGCTATCTGGCTATTGAACATACACTCGAGCCGAAAAAAGAGCGGTAGAAAAAGACTTTGCAACAACTAAGAAGAAAACACATTTATTATAAAATAGCTCATAGAAATTTTAAGAGCCCCCCAAGTGACTTGGGTAAAAGAATTTTATGTATAATGATTTGTATGTACCGAAGTACTTATATCATATCTGTGTTCACCCGAACTTTAAACGTGTCTTAACCGACCGTCGGCTTCTCCCTCTTCGGTCAAGGGCCGAAAAGTGTTATGTACTCCACCTGTCGAGAATATCGATGGTGTTTCCGATAACCAGGCAATCAGGCCATAAGGCTGTAACAGACAAAGCGCGCTCAGGAAACTTATGCTATATTACTAACAAAGTGTAAGAAGCATCTTCGAAGAAAATAATACCTCCACCGATACCTTCCTTCGGTTGCTGATTGTTACTATGAGACTGTGCAATAGATTTTTTGTACTCATGAGTTCCGTTGTGTGCCGACCATGATTGAAAACAATAAGAGCGCTAGCTTTCGGCTTCACCCAGTCTGAGGTTCGAACTCGGATGACCCGGTCGTGACAATCGCAGAGGTGCTCCCTTTACTCCCTAGCCGAACAATTGGGAACGTAGGGGTAAGCATAGGAGTAAGGCAACCCAGCTTGCAGAATACTTAAGTCAATATGGTGCATATTGTGGCGTAATACACGAACAAGGAATGAAGCCGTACAAGTATAATCATATGCAAGAGGAAAGGCTTCATAAAGGAAGCCCCCAAATAAATGGGGTATTTGAATTTGTGTGTCACAAACAAAGTTATGACAAGGAACTTTTTTACAAACAACTTTTTGCCAAAAAAGTATAATGCTTGGTCGAACCGAATGAAATTAAAAAATGAAAGTTTTTTAGCACAAAAGCGACGTAGCTGGTTAATGTGCTCGGTGTTGATGACGCGATTCGGGCTTGTGGCAGGACGAAGACGCCCATTGATCTATGAAAGATCCGACAAGGTTCATAGTCCTCGGCATGGCCGAGGTCCCATCCCCCAAGCCCGAGGTGTCCGAGCAAGGAGTTCGGCACTCTGGAGTAGTGACCATGTAACACAGTCAAAATCGATTACCTGCACCCATAAAACAGTGCGGTCCAGGAAATAATGATATATATATATATATAATCCTTGCGTAATTGCTTTACGCAAAAATAATTTATCTAAAGAGATGTGGCCTTGGCGCCGAAGCCAATGTCGATGTAGGGCGTCGGCGTGACGCAGTGAAGGTGTGACAAAGCCTGAATTTGCAGGGCGGTCTGGGCTCTAGATGCGGCGTTCGCCAAACTTTGTACGGAAACTGACTGAACCACCACGCATCCATCATTAATGCGGCCACCATTTGATAGACCTGTGTATAGATGATGGAACAAAGCAGAGTAATAATTCCTTGGGAAAAATAAACCCAAACAAGCAAAAAATTGTTAGGATTAATAGCACCTGGTTTATCTGTTGTAGCAATCTGAAAAAGGTCACTCCCAAAATTGGGACGTGATCCGCACACTCATTGTCTGATGGGTGATGAAGCGAAGGCATGGCGATGCCGACAAAGGTTAGCTCGCCGAGGCAAAGCCCGTGGTCCAGCTAATGTGATGAGGCTGGCCGGCCGGTGACACCGAAGTCTCCGAAGTAAGTTGATGAAGGGATGACGAAGCCCCCGGTCCAGAGAGGAGACGGAGCAGGTCGGTGAGGAGATGTTGTAGCTGCCATGTCAGCCGAGGTGTTGAAGTAGTTCGGCGTGATGGACATCGGCTCGCTGAAGCAACAGTTCGGCCATGTCGATGCAGGTCGCAACTTGTGACGTGGTCAATGCTGGCTTGATGAAGTGACCGTGCGGCGATGCCGGTGTGCCTGCTCTGTGTAATCCGAGGGGCGGCGATGTTGATGATAATCCGAAAGTGTTGAGCTTGGCTCGACAAAGCGACGACGTGTCTACCGCAGGTCGGCCGCCGTGGAGCAATATTGTTGGGCTGGTTTGACACCAGCGCGATGGTGAAGATTATATTGGAAAAATATTTTTAATATCAGTCGGATGTGTTTGAGAATAAAACACAATACCCTAGACAAAAACTTCCTTCAAAGAGGATGTCTGAAATCCCGTTCATAAAGAATATGAACTCGGGTCGGATTCGTTCTCGCGCAGAAAAAATATCAGAATAGTGAAACACTAATCGGAAGATTCCCGGAGTTTGAATGGTCGGATTGAGCTGAAATTCTGACAGGTGGTAGATATAGGAATTCCGCGGCCGATCAACGGTTAGATCTTCCAAAGGACGTCCGAGCTAGAAGTTGGACACCACGCTCCAAACTCGTCTGGATTCTCGTCTAGATTTGACAGGGCTCCGGTATATCGTAGATTGCCAGAGATTCCTTCATCGAAACTCGACGAAATTTTCCAGGGTTGTTTTAGAATCAATTCCGCACAATTCCACCGAAGAAATCGTTTAAAACGACAATCGAGGAGGCAGTGGCGGCGGATACAATTTCGCTATCCAGAAAAAACAGCACGGTCGCCCAAGGGCAATATGACGTTGGACCCTCAAGCTCCATGGATGATTCCTTCGTGATCTTTATAGAGATCGGAGTCGTTGTTGATGAAGGCCCTCGTCCGAACATGACGATCGGAGGTAGGGCACAATCCTCGGTCAAGCTAGGGTGACCAGTCGAGCCGGTGATGAAGAAGGCAACGTTGCAGTTGATCTGTCGTCGAGCCATTGATCCTTTGCCGATCACACATCGGAACTCTCAAAGAAAGCACCAATGTCGGTGTCAAAACCGGCGGATCTCGGGTAGGGGTCCCTAACTGTGTGTCTAAGGCTAATGGTAACAGGAGACGGGGGACATGATGTTTCCCCAGGTTCGGACCCTCTCCATGGAGGTAATACCCTACTTCCTGCTTGATTGATCTTGATGATATGAGTATTACAAGAGTTGATCTACCACGAGATCTTAGAGGCTAACCCTAGAAGCTAGCCTATCATTATGATTGTGTATGTCTATCGACTAGCCTGGCCCTGGTTTATATAATGTACCAGAGGCCTAGGATAACAAGAGTGCTAGCCGAATACGCCGGTGGGGAGTAGTCCTTGTCTTGATCACCAAGTCTTGTGGAATCTTCTTTGTATGCGGCAGCTGTCCGAACTGGCCCATGAGTATACGGCCATGGCGGTCCTCCGCCCAATCTAACTGATTGGGAGACGACATCATGATTACCCCCTAGTCCAGGATACCGTCACCCCCTACCCGAGATCTGCCGGTTTTGACACAAACAATGTCCGCATGCCCTGCTTGCCATAGCACTGCCGCCCAGAACCTATCATCGTTGAGGACCGACCATCAACACATCATAAACCGTATAAATGCACATCATCATTCAAATGCACAGGACCGGACCAAACCTAAATGAATTGGCCAGGGTCGAGACATTGTTGTCATCTATGGGAAACCATCTGTTCAAAGCCGCCACCAGTTCAACTCTTCCATACAACATGATATCGGGTTCCATGAGTGTTGTGAAACTAATGTTCTGTAATGGCAACATGTACCACATTTGGAGGAATGTCAGCTACATTGTCACTTTGCAACTGATAGGAGGCAATCTCTGCCATGCAACAAATGATAACATATTTTTGTTGAGCAATGATCCTTGGGGCCGACCATGCTGGCACGCCTTGCCCAATTTGGGAGGATAATAGGTGTTTGTCGGTGTCGGTGTCAAAACTGTTGGATCTCGGGTAGGGGATCCTGAACTGTGCGTCTAAGGATCTAAGGTAACAAGGAGGCAGGGGAGACGATGTTTACCCAGGTTCAGGCCCTCTTAATGGAGGTAATACCCTACTTCCTGCTTGATTGACTTTGATGAGTAAAGGGGTTTACAGGAGTTGATCTACCTCGAGATCGTAATGTCCAAACCCTAGATGCCTAGCCTGTATAATTGTGTTTCTGTCTATGGACTAAGGCCTCCGGTTTATATAGGCACCGAAGGGATCTAGAGTTGTACAGAGTCGGTTTACATAGAAAGGAAGGTACATGATCCGAACGCCAAGCTTGCCATCCACGCAAAGGAGAGTCCCATCCGGACACGGTGGAGGTCCTTCTACCTTGTATCTTCAGGCCCATCAGTCTTGCCCATGTCACATAGGCCGACTCCCCGAGGACCCCATAGTCCAGGACTCCCTCAGTAGCCCGTGAACCGGGCTTCAATGACGATGTATTCGGCGCGCAGAGTGTCTTCGGCATTGCAAGGCAGGTTCCTTCTCCGAATACTCCAACGCAGTCCTCCATGCAAAACATCTATGTCCGGATTTATTAAACAATCATAGCCTTAAGCTGTAAGGAAAAAAAATATTCGAAACAAAATAAGTCACGTCCATAGGCGATTTTTCTGGTGATGCGTTATGTCCTCGCCTTGCTAGCATTCTAAACCATTTCACAGCCTCATTTTGTATTTCGAGGCACGACTATTGACATGTCTTGTCAAAGCAGAGATCGTGTCCCCTTATCACGAGATTCTTATTAACAGGGGTTTGGGTAATCCAAATATGCCGTTCACACGCCCCCTCGGGAATAGGCGAGATTTAAGGCTCCAGAGGGGACACTTGATGTCCACTGCCTTTATAAGAAGACAAAGATCCATCTTTTTACCCCACGCCTTCTTCCTTCTTAGCCTATCCTCCCTTCGAGCTCCAGCACCCAAGTCTCAATTCTTTCCATCGCCACCAAACACTCCTAGCCATGTCCGGATTTGGAACACAGGGCAAGTGGATGGCCTCCTCTGTTACAGAGGAGAACATCAAGGAGCTCCGGGAAGCCGGGTATTTGGCCACAAACATAGTCCATCGGCTCCCTGCCAAAAAGCAGATCATTACCACTCCAGAGACCAACGAAAGGATAGTGTTCATCCCTCATTTCCTTCGCGGACTAGGGTTTCCCCTTCATCCTTTCGTCTGCGGTCTCATGTTGTACTACGGGCTAGATTTTCATGATCTAGCCCCAAATTCCTTCCTCAACCTTTCGGTGTTTATCGTCATGTGCGAGGCATTCCTCCGCATCCCTCCCTACTTCGGCCTATGGATCAAGGTCTTCAATGTGAAGCCAAAGGTGGTCGAGGGCCAACACGGCACCATGGTGAGCAAACTCCCCAACGTCACCTGGCCTAAGGGGACCTTTGTGGAGAGCATCAAAGGATGGCAGCAGGGGTGGTTCTATATCATGGAACCCCGTGATGCCACATGGGCCGCCACTACTGAATTCAAATCTGACCTCCGATGTGGCTAACATCCTGGCTCAATAAGGGCTTAGATTGGGAATCGCCTGACGAGGTGACGACGCTAGAGAGCCACGTCAAGTTCATGATAAACAAGAACACCAGCCTCGCCAGCGTGATCCAAGTGATGCTCTTTCGCCGGATTCTCCCTTGTCAATGCCAGACTCAATATATGTGGGAATTCGACCCGGCCGGTCCTCGGACCCTATAGTGGTTCTTCGGCACGACGCACAAAGACATATGGAAGTTGCTCTTCAAGACTCTAAAATCGTGGCCGGAGACAACCGAAGACCGCGGCCTTGACTGTGCACGTCCAGCCACTCCCGTAAGTTTTATGATGACTTTTATTTGCAAATACAAGGAGTATATTGAATTGTATGACTCCCACAGGGCTGGTCAAAGAAGGCGGAGCAGATCAAATGCCCGGCTTCACTGCCCGAGGACCAGGCTACCCCTTTGCTGACCTGGTTCCGGTGCCGTATCAGGCACCGAAGAAGAAGGCCAAGAAGAAAGGCAAGGAAACCAGAAGTGCTCTCTGTCGTAAGGGTGCTTCGGACGACGTGTCCGAAGACTCTGAGACCTCCTCCTCCCATGACGAAGACGTAGAGGAGGAAGAAGAAAAGGGCGACTTCCACGGATCTGGAGGCGAAGGCGACCAAGAAGGGAAAACCCTCCCTTTCAGATGATTCCGAAGCAGATGCCGATGCCATCCCAAAGCGGCACCCCGGGCCGAAGCCCTTGGCTGAATCGTAAGTATCCAAGGACACCAGACACATATCTGATTTTATGCCTTATTATTTTAACATACTGAATTGCGCATTATAGCCCGGCTCGCGATCTCCCCCAACGATCATCATCATCTGGGAACTCACTAGGGACGAACGCGATGGAGAGCGAGTCGCCTCCGTAGATCTCTCCACCCACTGCCATGGATAACACTGAAGTGTTATCCCAAAGAACCTCTCCAGGTCATGGGAAGGTACAGGAGGCCGAAGGTGGCGGCGAGGGTAACACCTCTATTGCCAAAGAGAGGGGGAAATCAACCCTCATGGAGACCGGCGGTGGGGGCAACGCTCAATTCGGCCCCAACCGAGAATTATTCCGAAGACCCATACGGCTCCGAAATCGGACCAACATCCTTCTTCAAGGGAAGGGGCATGCCGTCTCCACCGGTGTCCTCTATCAATCCAGAGGCGCCAGACACTTTGATGGAAGCGCTTCAAGGTGCTTCCATTGTGGAGGAACACCATACCCTTATGGGTATGGTGGTTGAAAAGGTTCGGTCCGCTAAAAGAGGATTGAACCAAGCCTATACCAGCCTTCTAACAGGCTTTGAGGTATGTGAAGTAATATATTTTTAGTTATTTACAAAAGGAATAACTATATATAGATAGTAGCCCCTGAGCCTCTGTTCGGCGTTTCATGAAGAAAGGCTGAACACAGGATCGAATAATACTTCACAGGAGCTAACATATATGTCTACTTGGATGAACAGGCTGCTAAGCTGGCAGGAGTCTCGCATGCGGCCGAAGTCTCTGAACTAAAGCAGAAGCTAGAGACAAAGCAAGGTATGTTACACCGAAGCATATCTGAACTGCTATGAGTTATAATGTGTTATCTGACTGAGCTTTATGTCTAAGCTCATAGTTGACACGTCTGAGGTCGAAGCCCTCAAGAGCGCGCTGGCCAAAGCCAAGAAGGAGGTGTACGAGGAACAAGCCGCCCGTCGAAAGCATGATGCGAGGTTTGATGAAGTCTAACAAGAGCTCACTGATGCTATAAGAAAATGTGAGTCCTTGGAGCGCCAGATGTTGGACCGAGACTCCGAACTTGCTACGGTGCTCCAAAGTGCGAAGGAAGCCCGGGTTGAAGCCTAAGGCGCCTGTCATGAGATCCGTGAAGCTAAGAAGATTCCTGCAGGTAAGGCTTTTAATATGCAGAGCAAATACGTAAGGAGAAAGTACACCTTACTAACACGCATTTGGAGTTCTCCCGGAGCGTTTGTGGATCTACCCCGAAGCATTGTAGATGCTGCCGATTTCTTCCAGGACGAAGACAGGAGCTCAAGAGAAGCTTTTCTAGTTGCAATACCTTGTGCCAGAGCATCTTGTGCCCCTCAGCAATTAGCTGAAACAAATGACCGAGCTACATAGGGTGGCCGGACTAGCCATGAAGGATATCATAATCCGTCTTTGTCCAGCCACACACATACCTAGTATCTACTTTGGGCTTGTGAAGCGGTTGGTCGATGCCTGCCCACGGCTTGATGCTGTAAAGCGGTCGGTCTGTATTGAAGGTGCCCGGATGGACGTCGCCCGTGTCAAGGTGCAGTGGGCGAAGATGAACGCCACCAGTCTTGTGACCGAGGGACCGCCCACAGGCAAGGAGCATGGTATGCCGGAGAAGTATTTCAACGACATCCTTGAAGGATCCCGCATTATAGAGGGCCTGTGTTTGAAGGACATCATTTTGAATGAATGTATCTGTGATGCCCAAACTCTGTAATGAAATCAAAGCGGTATTATAATTTTAATCTTGTTTCATCTAAAATTATTTATCCTCCATCGCGACCGTCTATAAAATCTGAGAGTTGGCCAGTCGTCGGCTTCAGCCCCTCGCGTAGGTACTATGGGGGTGTTCGGAACAGCACAAAAACACACTTAATCCAACGACTTGGTCCATGAAGGAGGTGCTAGTGCGGCGAACTAGACTATGCGGCTTTATCACTCTCACTTATCCATAGGAGTTTTACAATAAGATTATAGGTGCAGCCCCTGGTATTGTTCGGTGATCCAAACTCGGGTGCTATAGACATCTGACCAGGTAAAAACGAGTCCTTCGTGTGACACAAAAAAATCGCTAGAGATTTATACTAAGTCACCGAATAGCTGACCAGCTCTCGCAACATCATGACAGTCAGTTTTCAGCTTTCTCTACTGAGGTGTTTATACGGCTAACCGGAAACACAGTCGCAGTAGTTCTCCCTTTACTTCCTTAGCCAAACAATTGGAACATAAGGTAGTAACCACAGGAGTCGGGCTACCCAACTATTGACCCAAGGCATGATTCGGAGCCGATGCATATAATGCTAAATTCGGGATGCCGAATTGCACTGTGAAAGTGTTCGGACTTATGGTTAATTTTAAGAAATGTACGTGGCTGAATAGAGCCCCTGGCGATTTAGGTCGTGCCGAGGTGTACATGACAATCAGATAAAAAAGGAGAAAATACGAATAACCCAGTACCAAATAATTTGGGCAAAAAACTGTTTCCATTATAGTCTGATTGATACGTCAAAACGTATTTGTACAGATAATACTATAAGCAACAAGGCTATTTTACATGCCGAGCGAAAGGGAAAGCTATGTACAGGTATTAGAAAAGGGGAGGAGGTGATCTTAAAAGATCCTTTAGGTACTCCGCAGTACAGTATGTGCTGCTTTTCACCTTGGTGTGTGATCCTTTGAGAGGATTAATGAATAAGTTTTCATAAGGGGCCGAAAAAAGGGCCCTTGACACCATAAAAAGGTTGATGTGGGTTGTAAAGAACCTGAAAAAAATGAAGTTTAAGAAAAAGATAGGTGGAGGTCCGGGTACGGCTGAGCCGTATTGTGGACTTTATCCTTAATATGCCTCCGTCGTCGCCCATGGTATTTTTAGTGCATAGTTATGTGCACGCGGTACATACACCGCTGTCCGGTTGGGGCTAAGATAGAGGCCGGATTGCTACTCGAGCTCCTGACGAGCTGGACTATCATTTTGTGGGATGGTACGGACTCGTTTGATAGGGTCCGGGGGCTTGACTACCGATGTGGAGTTCGTCTTGATAAGGCCGATTTGTACTTCCGCTGCGACGGCCGCGGTGTGTTCCTCAGTACGAAGGGAGCGATCCATGTTTCCATGGACTGTGATAACACCGCGTGGTCCTGTCATTTTGAGCTTTAGAGAAGCGTAGTGCAGGACCACATTGAAATGGGCAAACGCAGTTTGTCCCAGCAGTGCATGATAGCCACTACAAAAAGGGATGATGTAGAAGATCAAGTCTTCGCTTCGAAAGTTGTCCGGTGAACCGAAGACGACTTCCAATGTGATTGAGCCCCTGCAGCAGGCCTCGACACCAGGTATTACTCCTTTAAAGGTAGTTTTGGTGGGCTTGATTCTTGACGAGTCAATATCCATTTTCCGGACTGTGTCTTGATAGAGCAGGTTAAGACTACTACCGCCGTCCATGAGGACTCTCGTGAGGTGGATTCCATTGATAATTGGGTCGAGGACTAATGCGGTTGAACCTCCATGACGGATACTGGTCGGATGGTCCCTGCGATCAAAGGTGATCACGCATGCTGACCATGGGTTAAATTTTGGGGTGAATGGCTCTATCGCATACACGTCCCTTAATGCGTGTTTGCGCTCCCTTTTGGGGATGTGAGTAGCGCAAATCATATTCACCGTCTTGACCTCGGGGGGAAATTTCTTCTGTCCCCCTGTGTTCGGTGGGCGGGGCTCTTCATCGTCATCCTCGCTAGGCGACCCTTTCCCCGTGTGCTCGGTGTTTAACTTACCGGCTTGTGAAAGCATAAGTGCTCCCTGGGTGATTTTGGTAATTTATGTCAACATATCTCTTGTTGGACTAATACTTCTATCTAGTATATTTCAGATAAGTCCAACAGTGGAGTGGCAAGGACAAGAGGATGTGGAACCCCTTCAAGATGCTAAGGACAAAGGATTGGCTCAAGCTTCAAAGCTCAAGACTCTACATTTTATCTTTAGTGATCCAAGATCACATTGAGTCCATAGGAAAGCCAATACTATTAAAAGGGGATGAGGTGTTGCTTAATGGCTTGCTTGCTCTCATGATGCTTAGTGATATGCTCCAAAGCTCTCAACCACTTTCTCATATCCACATATGTCCCAAACCAAAAGTCAAACTCGGCCCCACCGATTTGATCCATCCAGCGCCACTGAGTTCATTTGACATAGCCACTGCCAGAAACCCTAGTCACTTCGGTCCAACCAATAGGGATCTCGGTCTCACCGAGATGGGATTGCAAACTCTCTGTTTCCCTCCGTAACATTTTGGTCCAACCGAGATGAGCGATCGGTCCCATCGAGTTTGCAATGTAAACTCTCTGTTTCCCTTTCGTAACATTTCGGTCCCACCAAGATGAGCGAATCGGTCCCACCGAGTTTGCCTAACCAACTCTCTGATTAGCTTATTACCAAAGTCGGTCCCACTGAGTTTGTGTAATAGGTCAAACCGAGATTACGTTATGCCCTAATCCTAATGATATCGGTCCCACCGAGTTGACATGTCGGTCCCACCAAAACTCCTAACGGTCACATAATGCACTGAGTTGGTCTGACCGATTATGATTCAGTCCCACCGAGTTTGGTATATTGTGTGTAGCAGTTAGATTTTGTGTGGATGCTATATATACCCCTCCACCCTCTCCTCGTTAGTGGAGAAAGCTATCAGAACGTGCCTACACTTCCATTACTCATTTTCAGAGAGAGAACCACCTACTCATGTGTTGAGACAAAGATATTCCAATCCTATCATATGAACCTTGATCTCTAGCCTTCCCCAAGTTGCTTTCCACTCAAATCTTATTTCCACCAAATCCAATCCTATGAGAGAGAGTTGAGTGTTGGGGAGACTATCATTTGAAGCACAAGAGCAAGGAGTTCATCATCAACACACCATCTATTACCTTTTGCAGAGTGGTGTCTCCTAGATTGGTTAGGTGTCATTTGGGAGCCTCTGACAAGATTGTGGAATTGAAACAAGGAGTTTGTCAGGGCAAGGAGATCACCTACTTCGTGAAGATCTACCCTAGTGAGGCAAGTCCTTCGTGGGAGACGGCGATGGTGGGATAGACAAGGTTACTTCTTCGTGGACCCTTCATGGGTGGAGCCCTCCATGGAATCGCGCAGCCGTTACCCTTCGTGGGTTGAAGTCTCCACCAACGTGGATGTACGATAGCACCACCTATCGGAACCACGACAAAAACATCCGTGTCTCCAATTGCGTTTGCATACTCCAATCCCATCCCTTTACTTTTCTTGCAAGTTGCATGCTTTACTTTCCACTGCTCATATACTCTTTGCATGCTTGCTTGAATTGTCTTTGTGTATGCTTGAAAAAGTGTTAATCTATCACCTCAACTTGAAAAACTTAAAAACTGCCAACTTTATGTGTTGAGGGTCTAATCACACCCCTCTAGACACCTCTTCTCGATCTTGTCAATTGGTATCAGAGCTTTGATCTCCATTGCTTTGGTTTAATCACCATTGGAGGAAGATGGATGAGTCTATGTTGGGGAGTCTTAGACATAGAGTGTCTATACTTGATGGGGAGTACTTTCATGAGTGGAAAAATGAGATGCTTGTGATTTTCAATGAATATCATTTGAAGAAGTAAATTACTAGCCCTTTTGCACCTCATGTTGACCCTATGCATCCTACCCTTGATGAGTCCATTGACATGATTCACAATCTTAGAACTGTTAATCTTATCACTAGAGGTTTGCCTACCTACTCTTGATTATGCCTACACTATATGGAGATTTCTTGAGGAAAGATTTCCAAACTATTCCTTGCAAAACTTAGATGAAATCCTTCATAAGTCTATTACTTAGAGTAAGATGAATTCCAATGATCCTAAGTTTGGTGATTGCCTTTTTGAGCTTACAAATCTTATGCGTGCCAAAGGAGATGTAGGAATCATTAGCAATATTATTTCTAAAGCTAGTAGAATTCATAAAGATGAACATTGTCAAAATCATATATCTAATGAATCTCTCTCTCCATGAAATGATCGTTTGCAAGATGATGTTGAACATGGATACTATGATGAGGATGATGATAGTGACTATGATCTTGATGATGCAATGAGACACTTTGGTCTTATGGCAAATTTGCACAGCTACATGGCTGGAGGAAAGGAATGGGTCCTTGATAGTGGATGTACCGATCACATGACCGGAGACAAGGAAATATTTTGTGAGCTTGCTGGAAACAACGGCCCTCGAAAGTATGTCACTTTTGGTGAAAACTCAAAGGGTGAGGTGGTTGGCCTCGGTAAGGTGGCTATCTCACATGATAGCTCCATACAAAATGTCATGCTCGTTGAATCTCTTGGCTATAATTTACTTTCGATATCTAGACTTGCTGATTTCGGTTTCAATGTCCTATTTACCAAAGTAGACGGCCAAGTGTTTCATAGAGATAATCATGAAATGGTCTTTGCCGGTATACGTAGAGGTGATCTATACATTGTTGATTTCACTAAAAAGGCTCAACCTAGAACTTGCTTAATTGCTAAATCTTCCAAAGGCTGGTTGTCGCATAAAAGGTTAGGTCATGTGGGCATGCGAAACCTTGACAAGCTTATTAAAGGTGATCATATCCTTGGTGTTAAATATGTCATATTTGATAAGGATAGACTATACAACGCTTGTCAAGCAGGTAAATAGGTTGGAGGAAGCCACCCCGTGAAGAACATCATGACCACGAGGAGACCGCTCGAGCTACTTCACATGGATCTTTTCGGTCCCAACGCTTGCAAAAGTCTCGGTGGAAACTCATTTGGTCTAGTTATAGTTGATGATTTTTCAAGATTTACGTGGGTGTTCTTTCTTAATGATAAATTGCAGGTCCAAAAGATCTTCAAAAACTTCGCTAGGAAAGCCCAAAATCAATTTGATGTGAAGATCAAGAAGGTTCACAGTGACAATGGAACGGAGTTCAAGAACGCCAATGTGGACACCTTTCTTGACGAATAAGGGATCTCACATGAGTTCTCGGCTACGTACACACCACAACAAAATGGAGTTGTTGAGAGGAAGAACCAGACGCTCATCGAAATGGCGAGAACGATGCTTGATGAGTTCAAGACGACAAAGCACTTTTGGGCGGAAGCGGTTGAGATAGCTTGTCATGCAACAAATTGCTTGTATCTCCACAAGCTACTCGGCAAGATGGTATACGAGCTTCTCACCGGTAACAAACCCCAAGTTGGATACTTTCGAGTATTCGGCTCAAAGTGCTACATTCTTGATAAGCATCTTCATTCTAAATTTCCTCCTAAATATCATGAGGGTTTCCTACTTGGTTATGGCTCGAACTCTCACACTTACCGTGTCTACAACAATTTCACCCAAAAGGTTGAAGAGATAGTACATGTGAAGTTTGATGAATCTAACAGCTCGCAAATAGAGCAATTGCCAATTGATGTAGGAGACAGAGACCCTTTAGTAGCAATCCAAGACTTGTATATTGGGAAGGTCCGTCCAATGGAGGTGAAGGAGAGTACCTCATCCGTCAAAGTGGAAGCTTCTACCTCACACCAAGGTGAACCAAGAGTTGATATGGAAGCATCCACAAGCGGGACACACCAAGATGAAGAAAACGAGGAAGTACACCAAGATGAACCTCATCAACCTCCTTCTCCACCACGACAAGAGAGCGACAACATCAACAATGAAGAAGGCCAAGAAGAGGAACAAGATGATGAAGATGATGTTCCACGCCGATCAAAGCAAAAGCTCTCACAAGTTCGAGCAAGAGTCGCCAGAGACCATCCCGTCGAGCACATCTACAACGATATCCAAACCGGGAGAATCACCCTCTCTAAAACTCGTTTGGCTAATTTTTGTGAACATTATTCATTCATCTAGCATTGAACCCATGAAGGTTGAAGAAGCATTGGAAGATCTAGATTGGATAAATGCCATGCATGAAGAGCTACACAACTTTGAGAGAAACCAAGTGTGGACGTTGGTTGAGAAGGCCGACAACAACCACAACATCATCGGTACTAAATGGGTGTTTCGCAACAAGAAAGATGAAGATGGACAGGTTGTTCACAACAAAGCACATCTCATCGCCCAAGGCTACACTCAAGTCGAAGGTATGGACTATGGTGAGACATATGCCCCCGTTGCTAGACTTGAGTCCATTCGCATATTGCTTGCCTATGCTAATCACCATGATATCACTTTGTACCAAATGGATATTAAAAGTGCTTTTCTAAATGGTGAAATTGAGGAGGAAGTTTATGTTAAAAAACCTCCAGGCTTTGTTAATCCTAAGAAACCCAATCATGTTTACAAACTTCACAAAGCTCTTTATGGTCTTAAACAAGCTCCTAGAGTGTGGTACAAATGCTTGACCAAGTTCCTCATTGAAAAAGGTTTTGAGATTGGGAAAATTGATTCTACTCTTTTCACTAAGAGGGTTAATGGAGAATTATTTGTATGCCAAATTTATGTTGATGATATTATATTTGGATCAACTAACCCTCATTTTAGTGCGAAGTTTGGGAAGCTTATGTCGGAGAAGTTTGAGATGTCTATGATGAGTGAACTCAAGTTCTTTATGGGTTTGCAAATCAAGCAAACTAAGGAAGGAACCTTTATTTCTCAAACAAAGTATACCAAGGACTTATCCAAGAAGTTCAATATGCAAGAATGCAAAGGTATGAGTACACCCATGCCTACTAGTGGACATCTTGACTTGACTAAAGATGGTGAACCCTTTGATCAAAAAGTTTATCGCTCTATGATTGGTTCATTGTTATATCTTTGTGCCTCTTGTCCCGATATCATGCTAAGTGTCTGCATGTGTGCACGATATCAAGCAGCCCCCAAAGAATGTCATCTTAAGGCTGTGAAAAGGATAGTGAGATACTTAATACATACACCAAATTTTGGCATTTGGTATCCAAAGAGGGCCTCTTTTAATCTTGTTGGCTACTTTGACTCGGACTATGCTGGTGACAAGGTTGATAGGAAATCCACTTCGGGAACTTGTCAATTTCTTGGTAGATCCCTTGTTTCTTGGTCCTCCAAGAAACAAAAATTGGTATCCTTATCCACCGCCGAAGCGGAATACATTGCCGCTGGATCATGTTGTGCTCAATTACTTTGGATGACCCAAACTCTTAAAGATTATGGGATATATGTGAAACATGTTCCATTGCTTTGTGACAATGAAAGTGCTATTAAGGTTGCCCATAATCCCGTGCAATATTCTCGAACTAAGCATATTGAAGTTCGTCATCATTTCATTCGAGATCATGTTGCTAAGGGAGATATCAACCTTAACCATGTTCGTACCGACAAGCAATTGGCGGATATATTCACTAAACCACTTTATGAAAAGGTGTTTTGCAGATTGAGAGGTGAATTTAACATCATTGATGCCTCAAACTTGGAGTAGGAACTCCATTTGGATATATGCTAGGGATAAGCCTATGACTAATCCTTGATGTCTCTCTCAGGATGATAACCATATATCTTGGATATATTTGCACTCTTGAATGTTATCTAACCCTCATAGTTACTTGGTGGAAACTAAATCTATGAGATTTCAACTCACTCACATCTTGAGCAATCCCTAAATCACCAAGTCTCTACAATCCGGTGGTTGAAGCCAAAGAAGAATGAAACTCTTCAAACATATCGTTTTGACAATTTCTATATATCAAAATTCTTTTGGTATCATATTCATGATTGTCATTTTGGATGCACAAGTGCTATTCCTTTCAAGACTAACTCATGTAGGTAGATTAACTCAAAATTCCAAGTGGAGCTCCCAACTCTTGATGAGCTACATCAACCTTGAGCATCCCACACAAGTTCAACTACATGATCAAGATCATTATCACCACCCAAGGTATGTTATTCCATTTTAGAGAAGCTCTACCCCAAGACATGGGTCAAAGCAACTCAATAAGATGAGAATACATAAAAGTGCTTAAACGAAAAATGGCAACCCCATTTTGAGCTTAAACAATGAGTATGACCTATGATCAAGTGTCTTCACTTGACTCCTAAGTCAATATACTCTAACATAGGTGACTTTGTCACCGACCTTGTCTAGATGAAGTTCTCTAGTGTTTCTCCGTGGTCTTGCATTTGTCTCATCCATATTTGTTTCCCCTTTCAAAAGAAAAAGCAAACTTCATCTAGATTTCTTTTCTTTTCTCTGTTATTTTCTGCATTTTCCCTGCATCTAATTCATTGCAAATCATTCAGTTAAATTCCCTGCAAATCTTTGTGAGATTTTATTTGCCAAGTGAGTTGTGGTTACTAGTGTTTTCTTTGTGATGAACTCGGACACACCGGTTTGTCTCTTTCGGTCAAACCGAGAACCTTCCGGTGCCACCGAAGAAAACAACTCGGTGTAGCCGATTTCAATGCTGAGAAAAAAACTTGTTATTTGCTTCCTGCACATTTTGCTCCAGCTCCATTTGTTGATTCTTATCCTCTACCAGCACATTATTTTTACCTGCTACTTTGTTATGTGACTCAAGGACCAAACCTTTTGACTCACATTCCAGGAGACCCTTCTTGGAAATGATGTCAAAGGGGGAGAGAGCTCACATCAAAGCTTCATCACATAAAACGGGGAAAGATAAATGAATAATCACTTCAAATAGAGACCCCAGATGCTTGGTATTCAAAGAGGAGAGAAGTCACATGTCTTTTAGAGGGGAAAGACATGTTCATGTTGTTTGTGCGTTTGCTTTGTTCTAATTTTGTATTCCTTATCTTCTCCCAGTATCCCATGTAAGATTCATGGGGAGTAAGACATCTAAAGGAAGAAAATCTTCGAATTTGTCGCATATCTTTTGGGGACATGTCTACACTCAAATAGAGTACCTAGTACTCATTCTCTACATGTCAACCCAATCTTGGTACTCTTGTGGTTTCCTGCTCCTACTTTGTTTAGTAGATGTTTCTGTGTTGTCTAACCTTGTTTACTTAGGTTCATCTCTTCCAAAGCTAGCTCAATACCACAAGGTAAGCATATGCATCACACTCATGTGCATGAGGATCTCTTGTTGATGTACATACTATTTGCAAGAAGGACTCATGAGCATGAAGGCACATTCTCTTTATTCACATCATTTGTTCTGATGCATATAGCCAAGATACATGTAACTCATTGCTTACTCTGTCATGATTACGCACTCACATGCCCTTATGTTCCATATTCACATAATTGCATACATGTAGGGGGAGCCCATGCATGTTACGTGTTATTCCAAAGCTTTACTTGCTTTCTCCATATCTTTATCTAAAGCTTTGATGTATGTTGTCATCAATTACCAAAAAGGGGGAGATTGAAAGCACAAGTGCTCCTTGGGTGATTTTGGTAATTTATGTCAACATATCTCTTGTTGGACTAATACTTCTATCTAGTATATTTCAGATAAGTCCAACAGTGGAGTAGCATGGACAAGAGGATGTGGAACCCCTTCAAGATGCTAAGGACCTCTACACTTTATCTTTAGTGATCCAAGATCACATTGAGTCAATAGGAAAGCCAACACTATTAAAAGGGGATGAGGTGTTGCTTAATGGCTTGCTTGCTCTCATGATGCTTAGTGATATGCTCCAAAGCCCTCAACCACTTTCTCATATCCACATATGTCCCAAACCAGAAGTCAAACTCGGCCCCACCGATTTGATCCATCCGGTGCCACCGAGTTCATTTGACATAGCCACTGCCAGAAACCCTAGTCACTTCGGTCCAACCAATAGGGGTCTCGGTCTCACCGAGATTAGATTGCAAACTCTTTGTTTCCCTTCGTAACATTTCGGTCCAACCGAGATGAGCGATCGGTCCCACTGAGTTCACAATGTAAACTCTCTGTTTCCCTTTCGTAACATTTCGGTCCCACCGAGATGAGAGAATCGGTCCCACCGAGTTTGCCTGACCAACTCTCTGGTTAGCTTATTACCAAAGTCGGTCCCACCAAGTTTGTGTAATCGGTCAAACCGAGATTACGTTATGCCCTAACCCTAATGATATCGATCCCACCGAGTTGACATGTCGGTCCCACCAAAATTCCTAACGGTCACATAATGCACTGAATCGGTCCGACCGAGTTTTATGATTCGGTCCCACCGAGTTTGGTATATTGTGTGTAACGGTTAGATTTTGTGTGGAGGGTATATATATACCCCTCCACCCTCTCCTTATTAGTGGAGAACGCTATTAGAACGTGCCTACACTTCCACTACTCATTTTCTGAGAGAGAACCACCTACTCATGTGTTGAGACCAAGATATTCCAATCCTATCATATGACTCTTGATCTCTAGCCTTCCTCAAGTTTCTTTCCACTCAAATCTTCTTTCCACCAAATCCAATCCTATGAGAGAGAGTTGAGTGTTGGGGAGACTATCATTTGAAGCACAAGAGCAAGGAGTTCATCAGCAACACATCATCTATTACCTTTTGGAGAGTGGTGTCTCCTAGATTGGTTAGGTGTCACTTGGGAGCCTTCGACAAGATTGTGGAGTTGAAGCAAGGAGTTTGTATGGGCAAGGAGATCGCCTACTTCGTGAAGATCTACCCTAGTGAGGCAAGTCCTTCGTGGGAGACGACCATGGTGGGATAGACAAGGTTGCTTCTTCATGGACCCTTTGTGGGTGGAGTCCTCCGTGGACTCGCGCAACCGTTACCCTTCGTGGGTTGAAGTCTCCATCAACGTGGATGTACGATAGCACCACCTATCGGAACCACGACAAAAACATTCGTGTCTCCAATTGCGTTTGCATACTCCAATCCCATCCCTTTACTTTCTTGCAAGTTGCATAATTTACTTTCCGCTGCTCATATACTCTTTGCATGCTTGCTTGAATTGTATTTGTGTATGCTTGAAAAAGTGTTAATCTATCACCTCAAACTGAAAAACTTAAAAACTGCCAACTTTATGTGTTGAGGGTCTAATCACCCCCCTCTAGACACCTCTTCTCGATCCTTTCAGCCTGCTTAAAGACCCAGCTACTTCTATTGGTATGGTTGGCGGGCTTGTCAGGGGTGCCATGAATCTGGCAAGGTCGATCGAGTATTTGGTCCAGGCTAGGTGAACCGTCTTTGTTTCTTTTGAATGGCCTCTTCCACTGATCCGGCTTGGAGCCACTGAATCCGGCGTGCGCCGTGTCTTCGGTACTGTCAGTGTTGCTTCGATGCTTGTTTTTGTTGCGTCGGGGCCTTCCGTTTTTGTTCCTTGCTTCGGAAGTGCCGGGATCGCTGGTACTGTTGCTGCTACGGGCAAGCCAGCTATCTTCACCTACGCAAAAGCGGGTCATGAGTGATGTGAGGGCTGCCATGGACTTCGGCTTTTCTTGGACGAGGTGTCGGGTGAGCCATTCATCGCGGATGCTGTGTTTGAAGGCTACTGGAGCCTCGGTGTTTGGATAGTCGACAATTTGGTTCTTTTTTACTAGGAACCGGGTTCAGAATTTTCTGGTCGAGTCCCCAGGCTGCTGGACTGTGTGACTAGGGTCATCAGCGTCTGGAGGTTGTATATAAGTGCCCTAGAAGTTGTCTCTAAAGGCATCCTCCAGGTCTTCCCAACTTCAAATAGAGTTTTCTGGGAGGCTGTTTAGCCAGTGCCGAGCTGGTCTCTTAAGTTTGAGGGGGAGGTATTTGATGGCATGTAGATCGTCACCGCGAGCCATGTGAATGTGGAGAAGGAAATCTTCAATACATACTGCGGGATATGTTGTGCCATCGTATGACTCGATGTTCATGGGTTTAAACCCTTCTGGGAACTGGTGCTCCATTACTTCGTCAGTGAAGCATAGGGGGTGTGCAGTGCCTCTATATCGGGCCACGTCACGATGTAGTTCGAATGGAGTCCGTATGCGGTTTTCATCCCAGGTAAAGTTGTGCTTGTCGCGCCAGGTTTGATGGCCGTCTTCTCGTGCTGGGGCCTGCCCCCTTGATCTGTATATTGATCTGGTCTTACTGGCTCCATTATCCAGGTCCTGTCGTGGGTTGTTGATAACCCACAAGTATAGGGGGTTAATTATAGCCTCTTTCGGTAAGTAAGAGTGTCAAACCCAATGAGGAGCTAAAGGTAGAACAAATATTTCCTCAAGTTCTATCAACCACCGATACAACTCTACGCACGCTTAGCGTTCGCTTTACCTAGAACAAGTATGAAACTAGAAGTACTTTGTAGGTGTTGTTGGATAGGTTTGCAAGAATATAAAGAGCATGTAAATATAAACTTGGGGCTGTTTAGATAAATAAGCAATAAAGTTAGTTTAGCGAGTGTGGAAAAGTGGTGGTAGGAGTTGCGAAATTCTCCCTAAGCAATTTACTACTTTACTAGACCGATAGCAAGTTTTATGTGGGAGAGGCATAAGCTAACATACTTTCTCTTCTTGGATCATATGCACTTATAATTGGAACTCTACAAGCATCCACAACTACTAAAGATCATTAAGGTAAAACCCAACCATAGCATTAAAGTATCAAGTCCCCTTTATCCCATACGCCACAACCCCCTTACTCTGGTTTATGCTTCTGTCACTCAATCAACCCACTATAAGCGAATCATGAACATATTGCAACACCCTACAGCGGGAATCCCTCAAGCTTGCGTGACATGGGGGGCAAAATAGGACAACAACATAACCACAAGCAAATTAAACCAATCATAGCAATTCACCAATTACCGATAGGACAACGAAAATCTACTCAGACGTCATAGGATGGCAACACATCATTGGATAATAATATGAAGCATAAAGCACCATGTTCAAGTAGAGGTACAGCGGGTTGCGGGAGAGTGGACCGCTGAATATAGATGGGGGAAGGTGATGGAGATGTTGGTGAAGATGATGGAGGTGTTGGTGTAGATCGCAGTGATGATGATGGCCCCCGGCGGCGTTCCGGTGCCACCGGAAGCGAGGGGGGAGAGAGCCCCCCTTCTTCTTCTTCTTCTTCCTTGACCTTCTCCCTAGATGGGAGAAGGGTTTACCCTCTGGTCCATGGTCTCCATGGCGTGGGAGGGGCGAGAGCCCCTCCGAGATTGGATCTGTCTCTCTGTCTCTCTCTGTTTCTGCGTTCCTGATTCTGCCCTTTCACCATTTTTTATATTCCCAGAGATCTGTAACTCCGATTGGGTTATCCTTTGGATGCGATTTCTATCCGGATATTTGCTTTCTTGTGGCGAAAGAAGGGCACCAACTGCCTTATGGAGTGGCCACGAGGGTCAGGGGCGCCCCCCTGGGGGGGTGCCGCCCTGCCTCATGGGCCCCTCGAGCATCGTCTCGTGTTTATTCCACTTCCCAAAATTCACATATATTCCAAAAAAAAATCTCCGTCCATTTTTATTCCGTTTGGTCTCCGTTTGATATGGGTTTTCTGTGAAACAAAAAAACTTGCAACAAATAAGAACTGGCACTAGGCACTGGATCAATATGTTAGAACCAAACATAGTATAAAAAGTTGCCAAAAGTATATGAAAGTTAAATAATATTGGCATGGAACAATCAAAAATTATAGATACGACGGAGACGTATCAGCATCCCCAAGCTTAATTCCTGCTCGTCCTCGAGTAGGTAAATGATAAAAAAGATAATTTTTGATGTGGAACTAGCATAATCTTGATCATGTAATATAATCATGGCATGAATATTAAGACACGAGTGATTTAAAGCAATAGTCGATCATTTGACATAAAAACAATAATACTTCAAGCATGCCAATGAAGCAATTATGTCTTATCAAATAACATAGCCAAAGAAAGCTTATCCCTACAAAATCATATAGTTTGGCCATGCTTCATTTTCATCACACAAAATGCTCCCATCATGCACAACCCCGGTTTCAGCCAAGAAATTGGTTCATACTTTTTAACGCGCTTCAGTTTTTTCAACTCTTACGCAATACATGAGCGCAAGCCATGGACATAGCACTATATGTGGAATAGCGTGGTGGTTGTGAAGAAAAAAAAGGGAGAAGATAGTCTCACATCAACTAGGCGTATCAACGGGCTATGGAGATGCCCATTAGTAGATATCAATGTGAGTGAGTAGGGATTGCCATGCAACGGATGCACTAGAGCTATAAATATATGAAATCTCAACAAAAGAAACTAAGTGGGTGTGCATCCAACTTGCTTGCTCACGAAGACCTAGGGCATTTTGAGGAAGCCCATCATCGGAATATACAAGCCAAGTTCTATAGTGAAAATTCCCACTAGTATATGAAAGTGACAATATAGGAGACTCTCTATATGAAGAACATGGTGCTACTCTGAAGCACAAGTGTGGTAAAAGGATAGTAACATTGCCCCTTCTCTCTTTTTCTCTCATTTTTTATTTTTTCCTTTTTTATTTTTTATATTTTTGGTGGGCTTCTTTGGCCTCTTTTTTTTTATTTGGGCTTCTTTGGCCTCTTTTATTTTTCATAAATTCCGGAGTCTCATCCCGACTTGTGGGGGAAGCATAGTCTCCATCATCCTTTCCTCATTGGGGCAATGCTCTAATAATGATGATCATCACACTTTTATTTACTTACAACTCAATATTACAACTCGATATCTAGAACAAAGATATGCCTCTATATGAATGCCTCCGGCGGTGTACCGCGGTGTGCAATGATCTAGCATAGCAATGACATCAAAAAATGGACAAGCCATGAAAACATCATGCTAGCTATCTTACGATCATGCAAAGCAATATGACAATGAATGCTCAAGTCATGTATATGATGATGATGAAAGTTGCATGGCAATATATCTCGGAATGGCTACGGAAATGCCATAATAGGTAGGTATGGTGGCTGTTTTGAGGAAGATATATGGTGGGTGCATGATACAGGCGAAAGTTGTGCGGTATAATAGAGGCTAGCAATGGTGGAAGGGTGAGAGTGCGTATAATCCATGGACTCACATTAGTCATAAAGAACTCATATACTTATTGCAAAAGTTTACTTGCCCGTGAAGCAAAGTACTACTACGCATGCTCCTTGGGGAAGGGTTGGTAGGAGTTAACCATCGCGCGATCCCGACCTCCACTCATAAGGAAGACAACCAAAGAAACACCCCATGCTTCAAATTTGTCACACAACGGTTACCATACGTGCATGCTACAGGACTTGCAAACCTCAACACAAGTATTTCTCAATTTCATAATTACTCAATTAGCATGACTCTAATATCACCACCTTTATATCGCAAAACTATTGCAAGGAATCAAACATATCATATTCAGCGATCTACAAGTTTTATGTAGGATTTTATGACTAACCATGTGAATGACCAATTCCTGTCATCTCTCTAAATATATATAAGTGAAGCAAGAGAGTTTAATTCTTTCTACAAAAGATATGCCCACGCTCTAACAAATATAAGTGAAGCAAAAGAGCATTCTACAAATCGCGGTTTTCTATGTGAAGAGAAACGGGCAACCCAAACTTCAAAAGATATAAGTGAAGCACATGAAGCATTCTATAAAGCCATACTCAAAAGATTTAAGTGAAGTGCAATGAGAATTCTATAAATCAACCATGGACTATCTCATACCAGCATGGTGCATAAAAGAAAAGTGAAAACTAAATGCAAAAGACGCTCCAAGACTTGCACACATCGCATGAACGAAACGAATCCGAAAACATACCGATACTTGTTGAAGAAAGAGGGGATGCCTTCCGGGGCATCCCCAAGCTTAGACGCTTGAGTCTCCTTCAATATTTACTTGGGGTGCCTTGGGCATCCCCAAGCTTGAGCTCTTGCCTCTCTTCCTTTTCCTCATATCAAGACCTTCTCGATCAAACACTTCATCCACACAAAACTTCAACAGAAAACTCGGTAAGATCCGTTAGTATAATAAAGCAAATCACTACTCTAAGTACTGTTGAAAACCAATTCATATTTTGTTTTTGCATTTTAGCTACTGTAATATAAATTTTCCATGGCTTAATCCACTGATAGGAATCGATAATTTCATCAAAACAAGTAAACTATGCATCAAAAACAGAATCTGTGAAAAACAGAACAGTCTGTAGAAATATGAACATTCATCATACTTATGTTACCCCAAAAATTCTACCAAAATTACGAAAAATAAAAACAATTGTAAGGAAAGACAGTGCAGAAAGAATCAGAACAATTTGACATTCCAGTAAAAAATGTAAAATCGCGCACTACAGCCAAAGTTTCTGTCCTGCGTCGTACAAGCCAACAAGCATTGTAAACATCCTAAAGGCAAACCTTGGCACATTATTTTTATAATACAATGGAATTGTACAAGGGGATAATTATTTTTGTTGAAAAGTTTCTGTAATCAAGATTCACAAAGTTTCCGTGAGCATGAACAAAGTTTAAGGCTAGCTCCCACTTTAACAATGCTCGTCTTGCTCACTTTCGCTTTCCTTTAAAAAAATTGGGTTCCCCTCTTTATTTATTTTTTGTTTTTAGACTATATAAAAGCACTCAACAGAAATAAATGACTCTCTAAAACTTCCGGGTTGTCTCCCTGGTAGCGCTTTCTTTAAAGCCATTAAGCTAGGCATAAAGTGCTCAAGTAATGGATCCACCCGGATCCCAAGGTATATCAAAGCCAATTTTAATTAACAATGATTTGTAATTTAGTAGTGAGCAGAAAATAACATATATCATGCAACAACGAAGTCTAACTCTCTTCCTATGCATCGGCATGTCATAAAAGAACAATTCATGCACACCAAGTAAAGGCCAATGCATAGTATAAGCAGTTTCTTGCAATTTTATCATATTCGAAACATAGAGAGGTGGAGATATAGTTCCTCTCTCATAATAATTGAAAGTAGGAGCAGCAAGCACATGCATATTATATCTATCAAAATCATCATGTGTAGTAATAAAACGCAACCCATCAATATAATCCTTAATAGCACAAACTTCTCCGATATAGTGTGGCTTGGAGAATTCAAAAGGATAATAGGACTATCATGCGTGAGTGCGATAGCAACAATTTCATGTTTAACATAAGGAACTATAGCAAGTTCATCTCCATAAGCATAATTCATATTGGCATCTTGGCCACAAGCATAGCAAGCATCATCAAAAAGGGATATTTCAAACGAATTAAAGGGATCATAGCAATCATCATAGCAATCATCCTTCGGTAAGAACGAAGGGAAATTAAACAATGTATGAGTTGAAGAGTTACTATCATTAGAAGGTGAGAACGGGTAGCTAATCCGCTCTTCCCCCTTTTGTTCTTCGCTCTCCTCATCATCTTTTTCATCCAATGAGCTCAAAGTTTCATCAATTTCTTCTTCCATAGACTCCTGCAAAATATTAGTCTTTTCTTGGACAGCTGAGACTCTTTCAATAAACGCACCAATATCGGCATTGTATTCATAATTCTCATAGCAATATTTAAGTATAGCAAAATTTTCAGGCCTATAAACTGAATCATTAAAATCTTCAAACTCTTTAAACAAAGATTCAATTTCATAAGCACCCATAAAAGCAACGAATTCTTCTATTTGTTCCACATCATAGTAATCATATATACCATTAGCATAAGAAGCCAAGGTTTAATCATCATTGAATTCGCATGAAAAAGGAAGGTGTGGAGCCTTCATCCTAGCTCAACAAGTATAATCATATCTCAAGCATGGTTGACGAGCATACCAATGTAACATATGAATTTGATCCCATAATAGTTTCCCTTTTTGTGTCAAGCAATAATCCCTAAAGTATTCACGTTGATCCAACGTGTCTCCCATAACATAATTGAATGGAGTTTTCTCAGGATTATCAAAGTAGTACATCATATTTTTCACATAATGAGCATCGAGGGTTTTAGGAGGTTCCCCATCTCCATGAGTAGCAAGTACACCTAATTTTTTTGGTATTTCGTGTTCCATATCCATAACTAAAGATAGAGAACAACTTAGAATAGCAAATAAAAATTACTTAGTGATAAAACAAACAAGCACACACGAGAATATTCACCCCACACTATGACTCCCCGGCAACGGTGCCAGAAAAAGGTCTTGATAACCCACAAGTATAGGGGGTCAATTGTAGACTCTTTCTATAAGTAAGAGTGTCGATCCCAAAGAGGAGCTAAAGGTAGAACAAATATTCCCTCAAGTTCTATCGACCACCGATACAACTCTACGCACGCTTAGCGTTTGCTTTACCTAGAACAAGTATGAAACTAGAAATACTTTGTAGGTATTGTTGGATAGGTTTGCAAGAATATAAAGAGCATGTAAATATAAACTTGGGGTTGTTTAGATAAAGAAACAATAAAGTGAGTTTAGCGAGTGTGGAAAAGTGGTGGTAGGAGTTGTGAAATTGTCCCTAAGCAATTTACTACTTTACTAGACCGATAGCAAGTTTTATGTGGGAGAGGCATAAGCTAACATACTTTCTCTTCTTGGATCATATGCACTTATAATTGGAACTCTACAAGCATCCGCAACTACTAAAGATCATTAAGGTCAAGCCCAACCATAGCATTAAAGTATCAAGTCCCCTTTATCCCATACGCCACAACCCCCTTACTCGGGTTTATGCTTCTGTCACTCAATCAACCCACTATAAGCGAATCATGAACATATTGCAACACCCTACAGCGGGAATCCCTCAAGCTTGCGCGACATGGGGGGCACAATAGGAAAACAACATAACCACAAGCAAATTAAACCAATCATAGCAATTCACCAATTACCGATAGGACAAAGAAAATCTACTCAGACGTCATAGGATGGAAACACATCATTGGATAATAATATGAAGCATAAAGCACCATGTTCAAGTAGAGGGTACAGCAGGTTGCGGGAGAGTGGACCGCTGAATATAGATGGGGGAAGGTGATGGAGATGTTGGTGAAGATGATGGAGGTGTTGGTGTAGATCGCGGTGATGATGATGGCCCCCAGCGGCGTTCTGGCGCCGCCGGAAGCGAGGGGGGAGAGAGCCCCCCTTCTTCTTCTTCTTCTTCCTTGACCTTCTCCCTAGATGGGAGAAGGGTTTACCCTCCGGTCCATGGTCTCCATGGCGTGGGAGAGGCGAGAGCCCCTCCGAGATTGGATCTGTCTGTCTCTCTCTCTCTGTTTCTGCGTTCCTAATTCTGCCCTTTCACCGTTTTTTATATTCCCGGAGATCCGTAACTCCGATTGGGTTGTCCTTTGGACACGATTTCTATCCGGATATTGGCTTTCTTGCGGAGAAAGAAGGGCACCAACCGCCTTACGGAGTGGCCACGAGGGCCAGGGGCGCGCCCCCTGCCTTGTGGGCCCCTCGAGCATCGTCTCGCGTTGATTCAACTTCCCAAAATTCACATATATTCCAAAAAAAAATCTCAGTCCATTTTTATTCCGTTTGGACTCCGTTTGATATGGGTTTTTATGCGAAACAAAAAACATGCAACAAACAGGAATTGGCACTGGGCACTGGATCAATATGTTAGCCCCAAAAATAGTGTAAAAAGTTGCCAAAAGTATATGAAAGTTGAATAATATTTGCATGGAACAATAAAAAATTATAAATACGACGGAGAAGTATCAGTCGTAAGTATATCCTGCAGCTGCTGTCTCTTTGCCTTTATGGCGGGGTGGTGCAGGCGGGTGTTCGACTTGAGTTGCCGCTCTATCCCGGCCATGTGGTGGTCGGTCAGACCCGTCAGCAGCGTTACGCATGGACGGTATAGGCTCTGGGGCCTTGTCGTAGAATTGGGTTAGCAGCTTGCGCTTCGGGTAGCTCTTGGTTGGGCGTTCGAGGCCATATTCCTCGGCTGCCAGGACGTCAGTCCATCTATCATTGAGCAGATCCTGATCAGCTTGAAGCTGCTGCTGCTTCCTTTTCAGGCTTCTTGCAGTTGCTATTAGCCGGCGCTTAAAGCGCTCTTGTTCGAAGGGTTCCTCTGGCACGATGAATTCTTCGTCGCCGAGGATCTCGTCTTCTTCAGAGATCGGTACGTAATTACTGTCCTCCGAACCCTCGTTCCTGATGGGATCGTCGGGGTTGACTTGCCCCTCCTCCCAATCATTGTGTTCGGATGTTGGTTTGATAGGGGCTTCTTGGTCTTCGGTGTTATTCGGAGTATTGTTGTCTCCGGTGCCGATATTTCTGTCTTTTTCTCAGCGCGGTTTAGAGCGGCGCCGCTGACGGCGATGCTTTGATGGTGCCACAAGAGACTTATCCTCGACTGGGTCCTTCCCACCTTCGCTGTCATCCTCTTTGGGTGTGTCCACCATATACATGTCATATGTGGAAGTAGCTATCCAGTGTCTGGTAATCGGCGGGTTCTGGCTTTGCTCTTTTTTGGCATCGTCGTCCATGCCGTCGATGTCCTCGGAAGCGTAATTGAGCATGTTGGTTAAGTCCTCGACAGTGGCTATGAAGTGGGTGGTGGGTGGGACGTAAAATTTCCCGCTCTCAGCCCCTAGTGCGGGCTGGGCATAGTTCGACAACGGTCCTTCTGTAATGGCGAGAGATCGCATTAAGTCCAAAGCTTTGTTTAAGAGCGAGGTCTGTACATGGAAGCGAGAATCCATGGAGCGGGGCGGGACATGAGTTCCCAGGCTGAGCTCGTACAACACAGACCTCGAGAGTTCGAAGCTGGTGCACGAAGGTAAGTCCGGTTCAAGGAGGATAGAGGGGGCCTGGAGTGATTCCGGGCCGACCGGTGAAACGATCCCCTCCGTATCTCCGGTGTTGAGCTCTATGGCTGCGAGGAGTCCGGCGGGCTCCAAACTCTCGTCTTCAGACTCGGCGAGGAGTTCCGTATCTGAGGCCGAAGCTGTGGTTGAGGCCACGAACCCTTGGAAGATCAAGTCTCCCCGGATATCAGCGACATAGTTTAGGTATCCGAAACTAATCTGATGACCAGGGGCGTAGCTGTCGATCTACTCCAGATGGCCAATCGAATTGGCATGTAGTGCGAAGCCGCCGAATACGAAGATTTAGTCGGGGAGAAAAGTCTGCCTCAGGGCAGAATTGTTGTGGATGGTTGATGGTGCCATCGAGCCTTCTGGTGATGACACAGTGGAACTCTCAATGAAAGCACCAATGTCGGTGTCAAAACCGGGCGGATCTCGGGTAGGGCATCCCAAACTGTGCGTCTATGGATCAAAGGTAACAAGGAGGCAGGGGACACGATGTTTACCCAGGTTCGGGCCCTCTTAATGGAGGTAATACCCTACTTCCTGCTTGATTGACTTTGATGAGTATACAGGTTTACAAGATTTGATCTACCTCGAGATCGTAATGGCCAAACCCTAGATGTCTAGCTTGTATAATTGTGTTTCTGTCTATGGACTAAGCCCTCCGGTTTATATAGGCACCGGAGGGATCTGGAGTTGTACAGAGTCGGTTTACACAGAAATGAAGGTACATGATCTGAACGCCAAGCTTGCCATCCACGCAAAGGAGAGTCCCATCCGGACACGGGGGAGGTCCTCCTGCCTTGTATCTTCATGGCCCATCAGTCCGGCCCATGTCACATAGACCATCTCTCCAAGGACCCCATAGTCTAGGACTCCCTCAGTCGAGAGAAAGCAATACAGTGTCGATGCATATCGAAGGTGTTTAGGGACTCAAGGGTAACAGTGTCTACTGGATAGATGGGAGCGGTAGGGACCAGTGCATGGTCTTTGACATGGGACCGGGAGGTCTACCCTTTGCCTTCCCATGGCTAGTGTCGTTTCGGGGCATCAACAATTAAAGAATAATTTGCTGGTATTATTTGAGCAACATAGCAATAATTGTAATACAAATAAAGAAGAGTTTGTTAGATCATAAAGAAGAGTTTTTTAGATCATAAAGAAGAGTTTATTGAATCCAAGCAAGGGGTCTCAGCTGAAAATGCACAAGACATGGAACAATGATCTGCCGTCCAAACAACTTGGCAACAGAGTGAGCACCACCAACCAGATTGGTGGAAGTGATATTTTTCCTGCACGAGCAAGAGATCTTCCAGAATGTAATTTGTTAGTGTGGCCAAGCCTGGCGGTTGATCAAGGAGGAAGCATACTAGATTTGTATCCAATGGTGGAAAAATAGCCGAAGCTTCATTAGGAGCCAAAGGGAGGAGTAAATATATAGAGAAGATTGAGAAGAATATAAGACTTGTGTATTGGTCACTGGTGGAAAAAGGGCCTTTGGTCGCGGTTCGCAACTGCCATTAGTCGCGGTTGCGCAACCGCGACCGAACGGGCGCGACTAAAGGCCCCCCCCTTTAGTCGCGGTTGCTTAAGAACCGCGACTAAAGGCCCGTCCACGTGGGCGCCAGGTGGCCGTCGGGGCGGAGGACCTTTAGTCGCGGTTCTTCTGGCCAACCGCGACTAAAAGCCGCCGCAGGTTTAGGGTTTTAGCCCCCCCCTTAAACCTATTTTCTGTTTAATTTGTATTGTTTTATTTCTTTTGTGCTTTATTTTAATTTTGAAGGAGTTTCATATATTCTACGGTACTACATACATGCATATGAATGTACAATTTCAAATAAATTTGAAATTAGAACCAAAAAGAATTCAAGAGGAATATACAATATATATTCAATATCATCGGATGACCATATACAATTTTGAACAAGTTTCCATACATGATTTAATGCATATAAAGTTCTACGTCCTCGTAATAGTGTTCTCCTTTAGGATGGAGGACTTCCCTGCTGAACCATCCAGCTAGTTCCTCTTGAAGTGGTCGGAAGCGAGCTTCTGGACTAAGCATCCACCGGAGGTTATTCCTCTGAGCATTGGTATCACTCGGAACCCGCTCAGAGGTGTATCTCCGGATCATCTCACAGACATAGTATCCACATAGATTGGTCTCCGGTGGCTGAATATCCCCAGCATTCTTAGCCTTTAACATTTTGAATTCTAGCTCTTTTTTGAATTCACCGACCTTTGTATCTACGAACCGTCTCCAAACCCTACGAGGCAAAGAAAATTAAATGAACAAGAGAGTTATTAATTAGTTACTTGATATTAGGAAATGAACGAAATAGGCCGATCGATATAGAGCGCAAATGAATGAAAATAATTACTTCTGCAGCATTCTTCTCATGCCGCCCCAAAGCTTTGGATCCATATTCACAGAGTCGTGGACGAGACATTCTGAGGTGTTAACTTTAATTACTAGCAGAATCCAGTGGAACCTGCGGACACGATACATGCACAGTACGTCATGCATAACTCATCGATTAGCCGGCCACATACCATGCATGGAGTAAACAAAAGAGAATGTGCTCAAGACAGAAACACTCACTCAAAATGGTAAGGAAATAGAATATCACTTTTGAGTTCCTGCTTTGTAAGAAACTGCCACAGGTCTGCCTCCACGTCGGCGGGGTAACGCTCCAACACATGTCCATTAACGATGTGTGGGTCAATGAACCCAACATCATGGATGTTCCTTACTCTGCATTCCTTAATCTTCATTCTGCATGTATAATAGCGGACACAACAATATAGTTAGGACATATATATAGTGCAGGCAATATGAACGAGATGGGGTAGAAATTAATAAATCACTTACAGAACGTAGCAACTGATGATAGATTTATCGAGCTCGCGCAGATTGAAAAGCTGGAACAATTCACTCAGTTCAATTTGTACATAGTAATGTTTGAAGTGATGCTCATGTCTAACTTCCGCATAAATATATTCTTTGGCGTTTTTATTTTTTATGTAACCCTTGTACCATTTCAGCAGACCTTTCATTTGTGGAGGTAGATCCTTTTCCTGCGCAGGCTCGACGAGAGGCCCATTCTTGACATATGTAATTACTACCTCCTTCACTGGCGCCTCATCAAGGCCTAACAGTTCACGAAGAGTAATACCTAAGTTGGCCGCTTGTTCTCTGGCACTCGTTACAGTCAATCCCTGTGCTGCCGCAGCTTGTATGATCTCGGGGGCATCCGGACAGAAGGCTTCCACTATAAGCGGGGCAATCGATTGTTTACTTTGTTCCCCGAGCTGGGCAACTTGTTTCCCGCTTTTTTTACTTTCGGCCTTCTCCCGCTCTTTGTTCTCCTTGAACATGAGTGCCTGCCTGCGAAGTTCACGTGCATAGTCGTTAGGCAGATTCTTCGCGGCTTGGGACGGTGTGCTCAAAAATGACTTAGCCCACTTCTTTTGCTCATCAGAAAATACTGGCTTGGGCTCGGGCTCTCTTTTCTTCTTGCAGTCCGCCTTCCATTTCTCCAAATCAGCAGCCGCGGCCGCGTCGACTTCCTCGGCACTACGTTCCCAAGGCCTTGTGGGGAGAGGCTTCAGTGATGGCTCCGGTACCTTTGTGGTCTTAGGTACATAAGGGTCCGGGTTAATAATCCAGGACTGCTTCTGCTTCTTTGCCGGAGGTGGATTGGGGGGCGGCGTCTGATCACCCGCCGGACGAGGACTGGGGGGCGGCGGCTGATCACCCGCCGGACGTTGTGGACTGGGGGGCGGCGTCGGCTGACGTGACGGAGGTGTAGGTGAACCGCCACCACCACCACCACCACCACCACCGCCACCGCCACCACCACCACCGTAGGGGGGTGGACTTGTTGTCCTTGGCGCCTCGCCTGGAAACTTGATAAACTTCTTTTGCCATAGAATGAAATGGCGCTTGACATCTCCAAGTCTTTTCTCCCCTTCAGGTGTAGCAATGTCAATCTCCAGGTCCTCAAACCCTTGGACTATGTCCTCCACCGTGACACGAGCATAGCCATCTTGAATGGGGTTGTTGTGGTGGAGTGCTCCAGGTAAACATGGTAAAGCACTGCCGATGGCTACCTTCATGGACATGTTCCCGATAGGATAATACAGATGACATTCTTTCATCTCCTTTATATCGTCCACGGGGTAGCGAGGAGGCTCCGGTGAAGTAATTTCGACCACCAGAGGCTCCGGTGCAGTAATTTCGACCACCAGAGGCTCCGGTGCAGTAATTTCGATCGTCGGTGCATCTGCACCAGCCGGTGGGGCCTCCGTGGAAGCCACGCTGCTTCTCCGCTGCTGGCTTCCGAGATCCGCTGGATGATCTTCATGCTGCACCCGAGCTGCATCTCTTTCGGCTACTAGTACACTCATGGTTTTCTTCATCACATCCATTTCCGATGCCAACCGCGCCACAACATCTGCTTCCCGATCCATCTTTCTCTTACGGCTTCTGTAACCGTACGGGTCATCGTTCTGGGGGAACCCTATTTTCCACGGAATGTGCCCCATGCCTCGTACACGTCCTCCGTGTTCAGGATTCCCGAGGGCTTTTGTCAGCGCGTCGTTCTCTCTGTTGAACTTGATCTTCCCCTGTTGAGCATCCCTCATTGCGTTAATAAGGGCTTGGGTGGGTTTAATTAATTTGCCCCGGTAAACACACTCCCCTGTCTCCGGGTTCAGCGTTCCCCCATGCCCGTACCACCAGCTTTTGGCCCTTGGGTCCCATCCCTCCGTACCTGGACGGATTCCTCGCGCCCTCAGCTCGTTCTCCATCTTCTCCAACCTAGGCACCCAAATGCGATACCCTCCTGGCCCCATAACATGATTGTACTCCTTCTTAGCCGCATTTTCCTTATTTTTTTCGATATTTGAATGAACTGCTCCGATTTCTTTTGCTTCACAAATTCTGGCCAATCATGTTTCAGTTTCTCATATTGTCCTTTGAAATCCGGAGTCTTGTTCTGCTTGACAAAGTCATGGGCTAGATTTTGCTTGAATTTCCGGAATGCGTCGGCCATCTTATGAAGAGCGAACTGTTTGACTAGCCTCCTCCTCTCCTTGTTTTCCTCAATCTTGTTACCCTCCTCATCGAATTTGTTGTATTCCGGAGGTAGAACGAAATGTTCCATAAGCTTCTTGAAGCAATCTTTTTTTGTTCTCTTATCGACAAAAGTGAAACCATCAATTCGTGCCTTCTTTGGCTCATTCCACTCCTGGACGGTGATCGAGACGTTGTCTCTAACAATGGCTCCGCATTGGCTGACAAACTTGGTGGCGTTCTTGCGGGGCTCCAGCGGCCTGCCGGTTGCACTGTCGACAACCTCGATGGTGCATGTTTCTCCTTGTTTCATCGTCTTGGTTGCGCCACGCTTTGACGACGTACTCGATTGTTTCGACGATCCGGCCGAGGGCTAAAATAAGAAAGAGTCGCGCGCGTTAGTACACACATATTTATTCAAATCAGTTAGTTTGTATCACCAGAGGCTCAATGTATATATATACCTCGGCGCCGGAGGTGGTTGCTACTTCCATTTGAAGATCGTCGTTTATCGACGTTTGTTCGGCATCATCTTGCTGACGGCGCCCTTCATCTTCACCGTCAAGGTTCAGATAAGAAGAGATATCATCTTCTTCTTCTCCGGTCGGCACATATAGAATATCGCCGTTTATGATGCCGAACATATGTGCTTCACCGTCCGGATCATAGTTGTCCATAATCGGGTCAGCTCTATCGTCCGCCATTATGTCAGTCCTGAAAACATGTAGTAAAAACAAATTAATTAAGTGAAGAAGGGGGGCGGTGGCGGTGGCGGTGGCGAAAGGGCGGTGGCGAAAGGAGGGGGCGAGGAAGGGGTGGGAGAGGGTGTCGCGGTAGAGCGCGAGACGGGGCGGCAGACGACGGCGTCACGGAGAGGGGAGGCGAGGACAACACATTTATAACCCTCGCCGTCCCCTCTCGATCCCTAAAAAAACACCGCGCGCATCGCCGCCCCCCCCCTCTCCGTATAAACAAATTGTCCGAACAGAGCTTGGAGTAGAGTGGCTAGGGTTTGGCCAGGGATGCGGATGGAGACGAATATATGTGGGGTCGGGATGGCCCATGTGCAGGGCGGGGGGTGCTGGCCACACTCTTTTTTCTTTTCTTTTTCATTTCATTTCATTTTTTCTTTTCCTGTTTTTATCCTTTTCATCTTTAAAACAATTCAGTATATCAAAATATAGCAATGAAAAAAGATATTTGAGAAATCATAAAATGTATGTGAATTCAAAAAAATGAATCATAAAATGTTCATGGATACAAAAACATTGTGATTTTGCAAAAAAAAAGGTTTTCAAAAAATGTTGATGATTTTGTGGAAAAAACAGGAATAAAAACATATTGTGTATTCAAAAAATGTTTAGGGATTTCAGAATAGTTCACGTATTTAATTTTTTCACTGATTCATGACATATTCGTGAATTTAAAAATTATTCGTGTATTTCAAAAAATTGATTTTATTAGACACAAAAAAATTCATCAAAACAAAAAAATATTAATGAATTCCAAAATTTATTCGCTGATTAAAACAGTGTTCACAAAGTTTCAATAAATTTCACAATTTTAAAAATTGTACGCGAATTTGTAAAAATGTTCATGGATTTGAAAATATGCATTATTTAAAATGTTCACAATTATTTTTAAAAAAATCACAAAATTCTCTCTCTCTCTCTCTGCTCTCTCTCTCTCTGCTCTCTCTCTCTGCTCTCTCTCTCTCTCTCTCTCTCTCTCTCTCTCTCTCTGCTCTCTCTCTCTCTCTCTCTCTCTGCTCTCTCTCTCTCTCTGCTCTCTCTCTCTCTCTCTCTCTCTCTCGATCAACGCCGGCGAGGCCGGCCGCCGGCGAGGGCGGCGAGGCCTCTCCGGCGAGGGAGGCCGGCGCGGGCGGCGCGGTGGTGGGCGAGGGAGGCCGGCGCGGGCGGCGTACTAGGGCGAAAGGGGGCGGCGGGCGCCGTACGTGGGCGAGAGGGGGCGGCGGGCGACGGCGGGCGGCGTCGAGGGCGCGGGCGACGGCGGGCGGCGTCGAGGGCGAGGTCGACGGCGGGCGGCGTCGAGGGCGAGGGCGGCAGGCCTTCGGCGCGGCAGAGGCAGAGCGGAGAAATGGAGGCGACGGGTCGGGCGCATGTATTTATAGCCCCCCCCTTTAGTCGCGGTTGGGGAGGCGACCCGCGACTAAAGGGCCTTTAGTCGCGGTTGGGGAGGCGACCCGCGACTAAAGGAGAACCTTTAGTCGCGGTCGGGGAGGCGACCCGCGACTAAAGGGTAACCTTTAGTCGCGGTTGGGGAGGCGACCCGCGACTAAAGGACTTTTTTGGCGGGTTTTTCGTTCCCGCGCGCAACCACCTTTAGTCGCGGTTGGGCAGGCCAACCGCGACTAAAAGTATTTTCCAAATACTTTTTCTTTTTCAAAATGTTAAAAATACAAATAATATATCAAAAAATTCAGAAAAATAAAACTAATTCAATTCAAAATTCTAAAAATACAAATAATATATCAAAAAATTCAGAAAAAAAAACTAATTCAATTCAAAATGTTAAAAATACAAATAATATATCAAAAAATTCAGAAAAATAAAACTAATTCAATTCAAAATTCTAAAAATACAAATAATATATCAAAAAATTCAGAAAAATAAAACTAATTCAATTCAAAATTCTAAAAATACAAATAATATATCAAAAAATTAAGAAAAATAAAACTAATTCAATTCAAAATGTTAAAAATACAAATAATATATCAAAAAATTCAGAAAAATAAAACTAATTCAATTCAAAATGTTAAAAATACAAATAATATATCAAAAAATTCAGAAAAATAAAACTAATTCAATTCAAAATAATATACCAGAGGCCGGTCGTCAAACTTTGGTATCCATGGAGCGTCATGGACTACATCACTCCAAATTTCATGTATCATTCGAAAATGGACACCAAACACATCACGGGTAATATAATTCACATGATCCATTCAACAAAGTTTGGTACAATAAATTATTACACATCATTTCTTCCCTTGTGTCCCTGCTTGCTTACGATTGTGCCGTATCCATGGAGCATCCTCATCATTTAACTTAATGCTTGGGTCGGTGTTCACTTTGAAGGGCGGAATTTCAGCAAACATATTATAATCTTCTGACATGTCTGTCTTGTCCTCCACTCCCACGATGTTTCTTTTCCCTGAAAGAACAATGTGGCGCTTTGGATCATCGCATGATGCACTGATCGTTTTCTTATCTTTCCGTTTCCTCGGTTTGCTACTCATGTCCTTCACATAGAAAACCTGAGCGACATCTTTCGCTAGGACGAATGGTTCGTCAAGGTAACCAAGATTGTTGAAATCCACCATTGTCATTCCGTATTGCTGGTCCACCTTTACCCCACCTCCTGTTAGCTTGAACCATTTGCACCGGAACAAAGGGACCTTAAAGGAGGGTCCATAGTCAAGTTCCCATATCTCCTCTATGTAACCATAATATGTGACCTTTTGCCCATTCTCGGTTGCTGCATCAAAGCGGACACCACTGTTTTGGTTGGTGCTCTTTTTATCTTGGGCGATCGTGTAAAATGTATTCCCATTTATCTCGTACCCTTGGAAAGTCGTTATAGTCGAAGATGGTGTCTTGGCCAACATGTACAGCTGATCTACAACATCATTGTCATTCATTAAATGTTTTCTCAACCAACTGCCGAAAGTCTCCATGTGGGCCTTCCTAATCCAGGATTCAGGCTTCCCCGGGTTGTCCGAGCGTAAAATATTCTTGTGTTTCTCAAAGTACGGAGCCACCAAGCTGGAATTGGTCAGTACAGTGTGGTGTGCTTCAGTCAGAGAATGGCCGTCCATACATATCGTTGATTTCCTTCCGATCGTGCCTTTTCCACTTAGTCTCCCCTCGTGCCGCGATCGAGGAAGACCAATCGGCTTAAGGTCAGGAACAAAGTCAACACAAAACTCAATTACCTCCTCATTTCCATAGCCCTTGGCGATGCTTCCTTCTGGCCTAGCACGGTTACGAACATATTTCTTTAATACTCCCATGAACCTCTCGAAGGGGAACATATTGTGTAGAAATACAGGACCGAGAACGAAAATCTCTTCGACTAGGTGAACCAGGAGGTGCGTCATAATATTGAAGAAGGATGGCGGGAACACCAACTCGAAACTGACAAGACATTGGATCACATCGTTCTGTAACCGTGGTAGAACTTCTGGATTGATTACCTTCTGAGAGATTGCATTGAGGAATGCACATAGCTTCACAATGGCTACTCGAACATTTTCCGGCAGGAGCCCCCTCAAAGCAATCGGAAGCAATTGCGTCATAATCACGTGGCAGTCGTGAGACTTCAGGTTTTGGAACTTTTTCTCCGCCATGTTTATTATTCCCTTTATATTGGACGAGAATCCAGACGGGACCTTCATACTGCTCAGGCATTCAAAAAGATGACCTTCTCTTCTTTGGTCAGAGCGTAGCTGGCACGACCTTGAAACCATTCCGGATGCCGGTCATCAGGGTCTTTCAAACGTTGCTGGTCCTGCCGTGCTTCCTTTGTATCATTTGTCTTCCCATACACGCCCAAGAAGCTTAGGAGGTTCACGCAAATATTCTTCGTAACGTGCATCACGTCGATTGCAGAGCGGACATCTAGGACTTTCCAATATTCTAGCTCCCAGAATATAGATTTCTTCTTCCACATGGCTGCGTGCCCGTCAGCTCCCTTCGGAACTGATTGTCCGCCAGGACCCTTTCCAAAGATGACTTTCAAATCCTTGACCATATCAAATACCTCAGCACCAGTGCGTTCCGCAGGCTTCGGCCGGTGATCTGCCTTGCCGTTGTAATGCTTGCCTTTCTTTCTTACTGGATGAATTTTCGGAAGAAATCGACGATGCCCAAGGTACACGTTCTTCTTACAATTTGGCAAATGTACACTTTCAGTCTCATGTAAGCAGTGCGTGCATGCATTGTATCCCTTATTTGACAGTCCCGAAAGGTTACTAAGAGCAGGCCAATCGTTGATGGTTACGAAAAGCAACGCTCGTAGGTCAAATTCCTCTTGTTTGTGCTCATCCCACACACGGACACCACCCCACAGCTGTAAAAGTTCATCAACTAATGGCCTTAGGTACACATCGATGTCGTTGCCGGGTTGCTTCGGACCTTGGATGAGCACTGGCATCATAATGAACTTCCGCTTCATGCACAACCAAGGAGGAAGGTTGTAGATGCATAGAGTCACGGGCCAGGTGCTATGGCTGGAGCTCTGCTCGCCAAAAGGATTCATGCCATCCGTACTTAGAGCAAATCTTATGTTCCTTGCGTCAGCTGCAAAATCTTTGAACCATCTGTCGATCTTTCTCCATTGCGTTCCATCTGCGGTGTGTCTCAACTCCCCGTCCGACTTACGGTCCTCTTTGTGCCATCGCAACAACTTGGCATGCTCTTTGTTCCTGAACAGACGTTTCAACCGTGGTATTATAGGAGCATACCACATCACCTTGGCGGGAACCCTCTTCCTGGGTTTCTGGCCCTCAACATCGTCACCAGGGTCATCGCCTCTGATCTTATAACGCAATGCAGTGCATACCGGGCATTCATTCAAATTCTCGTATTCACCGCGGTAGAGGATGCAGTCGTTGATGCATGCATGTATCTTCAGAACCTCTAAACCTAGAGGGCAGACAACCTTCTTTGCTTCGTACGTACTGGCGGGCAACTCGTTATCCTTTGGAAACATATTCTTCAACATTTTCAGCAAGTTTTCAAATGCCGAGTCAGCTACACCTGCCTCTGCCTTCCATTTCAGCAAATCCAGTGTGCAGCCCAGCTTTTTCAGACCATCATCGCATCCGGGGTACAGCGCCTTTCTGTGATCCTCTAACATGCGATCCAAATTCTCCCTCTCCTTTTCAGTTTCGCAGCGTCTCCGTGCATCAGCAATGGTCCGACCAAGATCATCAACGGGATCATCACGTGCCTCTTCTTCACCTTCCCCTTCACCTTCAGCATCCTCCATGAAAGTATCACCGAAATGAGCAAGATAGCTTTCATCGATGAAATCATCCCCTTCTTCATCTTCTTCCATTATAACCCCTCTTTCTCCATGCTTGGTCCAACAATTATAGCTTGGCATGAAACCGTGCCGAAGCAGATGCATGTGAACATCTCTTGAGGAAGAGTAACCCTTCTGATTCTTACAGATAACACATGGACAGATAACAAAACCCCCCTGCTTGTTCGCATTAGCCACTACGAGGAAATCTTTCAAACCCGTAGTGAACTCGCCGGAGAGTCGGTTACCGTACATCCATTGCCGATTCATCTGCATTATTATAATATAAAATATATAATTAACCATCATGCATTTGTTAAACTAACTAGCTACAAACAATATAAATTAAACAATGAACTGCACACATGCATATTTTATCAATGACACACATGCATGAAAGGTTCAAGTTGCTAACCGCGATCGAGGAGGAAAAAATAAATGAGGAACCTCAAGTGTGGCTCCAACACTTCATATCATGTTTGTTTCACCCTCTTAGGGCATTTCATCAAACACCTTGTGTGCATAAGAGGAACCAAAAGCAAACCTACACCCCCTTGTGAAGCTTGTGAAGAGAAGTGGCACCAAATGGCTAAGTGAGCGTGCTGAACTGGTATATATAGGGGAGGAGCTTTAGTCGCGGTTGGCCTGGCCAACCGCGACTAAAGGCCTTTGCGCACCTTTAGTCGCGGTTGGCCTGGCCAACCGCGACTAAAGCCCCTCACGTGCACCAGCTGGCCACCGAGCGCCCTGGGCCCAGGCCTTTGGTCGCGGTTCGTCTGCCGAACCGCGACTAAAGACTTCATTAGTCGCGGTTCCTACAGTTTCGCGACTAATGGGGCTGGACGGAAGCCTCTTTTTCTACCAGTGAGTGTCTGAGATGACCGGTGCATATTTTGATGTCTTGAGAAGTACAACAGAAGAGCGACCAAGTAGCAACAACAACAATATATTGTATATGTTATGTTGCATTTTGGTTCGATTTCCATGCTTTGATGATGTCTTATGTGCTGTGAAGTAATATTATTTACAAATTTCATCTGGTTTCAACAATTCAGTAGCTAGTTAGGTAGGAGAGTTTGCTATAATCCTACTTGTTTTTGTAACACCATTTCTAATTTGATTGCTGACCTAAGCCTTTGTACATCATTCCTTTTCTTAACTAGAAAGTCAAATATTCTTGTTCATTTTTCATCGCATACACTTTGGAGCATATTCAATTGAATCCAAACTCATGAATTTCAACTGAATCCAACCTCATGCAAAATTTCCTTTGTTTATGTGACAACAATGACATGCACTTAATCCTATATGAAAATCCCTCCAATTTTTTTGTGATGCAATACAACTTCTATTACACATTGTCAGTTTTCAATTTTTGTAGGATTCAATATCCACCCCATTTCAATCCTATGTTTTCTATTCCTGCATTTTTACAAATCCCGCGGACCAAACATGCCAAGTATTGAACCATATGAGCAAAAAATAAAGGCATATTTTGCCATGAACATCCAATAAAAGAGCAATGCCAATTATTCGAGGACACTAGTAGATATTTCATGCGCCCTATACTTTCTATTTATTTATGGTTAAGATGAACAAAAGCATACACTACACATCCACATATATCAATTTTCTGTTAGACGCAAACACTCTAGAGCTCTCTATCAATATATTTAAAGATGCCAAAGCACGAATGCATAGAAATACGTATGACACATATAGTGGTATGTATTAATAATATACAATGCAGTCGTGTGACTAATAATGTTTTACATCTAAGAAAGATCAATTCAATTGAGATTTTCTTACCAATATTTTAGACCTAATTTTACGAAACGAAAACATAATGTTTGTGCAAAACGCTAATGTACTTTTTTTAATAACTCAAGGATTGCTAACCACGTTGGCACGTCCACCTGCCTAGTAGGGCAGCAAAATTAGATTTCGTAATTGTAACCTAACCTTTTGTGTTTTAAGATTCAGCCGCACCATCATGTGTTAATTGTGTTAAATATACTATCAGTTGTGTTAATAATTTTTTTATGTTTATAAATTATCAAAATAAGAAAAAAAGTTCAATATAAATAGCCAAAAAATGAAAACACACATAGAGTAAAAAATTATGTTATTTTAGTGCAGGATTGGGTAGAACCCTTCAGAGTGTGGCGATAGAGAACACGAGATCACCTGCAGCTAGCGAACAGGGCATCGACGCGTGTATGCAGTAAAACAGTGGCAGCATAGCAGTACCAGATAGAAACACAATCATAGATGGGGAGAAGCACATCACATACATACCATATGTTGGCTATTTCGATACCGGCGGCTGCGAGTCGGTGGTAATAGATTTGTAGATACAATATAATTTTTTTTATAAATAAGCCTAGTTCCCTAATTACAATCTATAATAATGCTTGGCTCAGCAACCAATGTGTTTTTGTTTCTTCCATATAGGTCTCAATTTTATCATCTCTTGCCTCTTGGTAACATTTTTTGTGTTCTCTTTTCTTTTAAGTGTGATGCCCATGTACCATGGACAATAAACAAGTAAAAAAAGTTATGTTCAAGTTTTGTTTCTAAAAATGGGGCGTAAAAGAAATTCAATACCATGACCAATGGGATGCTCAAGAAATTAAACACATGTGGAGTCAAATAGTTGAGGAAAGCGTACGTCTGCCTGAACATTCATCTGGTTTCCATGCAATCTTTTTTCCTTTGGTCTCTTCGGTTTACCTGAGTGAACATCCATCTGGTTTCCATGCAATCGTTTTTCCTTTGGTCTCTTCGGTTTACCCGAGTGAACATCCATCTTGTTTTCATGCAATCTTTTTTCCTTTGGTCTCTTTGGTTTACTCAAGTTAGAAGGTAAAGGTCATTGTGTTGAGTGTCATAGGCTAGGTAAAGGTCATTGCTGGAGTTAATTGCATGGAACTATCACACTTCGGCACGTCGTAACAGACCAGTACCACTAGTCATTTTTTTGCATGTCAGTACCATCTCAGAGCCTAAGTGTTGCAAAATGGTCTAAACCACGTATAAACGCGTAGTGACGGTGTATCTGACCGTTGGGACCCGTGTGTCAGGAGCCAACCTAGCATATATACTTTTGCAGAAAACACCTTTGTTGTAAATTTAATCACTCAAAGCCCCGGCGCCTCGACCTCACCGGAGCCCCATCGCTAGCTCGCCCGAGCCCCGTCGATGGCTCGCCGGTGCCCAGACGCTGACTCGCCGTAGCAGCGGCTCACTCGCCGGAGCAGCTGAGCAGCGGCTGACTCGCCGGTGCAGCGGCTGGTGTTAGGCGACGAGGGCTAAGGGCGGCGCGGTCGCCGGAACCGTCGTTGGCTTCAAACCCCGCCGCCCGTGTGCCTCGTCCCCAAATCCCTTATCCGCTCGAGCTAGAGGAGCTAGCGTTGCATGGGCTGCAGGATGGCCCAACAGCGGCCAAGTGAGGCCAGCACATTTTAAAAAAAAAATATGTGAGTAAAAGAACAAATGTTCAGAAAATTTTATGTGTCTTCACTTAGGACCACACGCATGCACAATTTTTATGCATCCTCATTATATTTTTCAAATACACAACTAAACAAACTATATGGCCAACTCACAATTACTGCATATATTTGTTGTACTTTTAATGCACAGTTACTAAAAAATGATAACATGTACTAAAAAATATTTTGTAATCGTAAAGAATTTTATAATGCATGATGAACATTTTATAAAATACATTTCAATTTTTAAATATGCGTTCAACTTTTCCCAAAAATGTTGAGAACATTTGGTGCACAAACACTTTATTTACCTTTCAGAGTGATTTAAAAAATTTGAACGTCAACCCAGAAACAATGTAGAGACCAGCAGGTTTATTCTTCAGACCGAACGTAGTGTGCGCAACGTATATTGATAAAAATCATACACACACACATATATATATACATCATATATTATAAAATGTTCAATATATATACGATAAACTTTTTATAATATGTCATCATACATTTAAATAAGATCATTGTATATTAAAAAAATGTTCAATATACATACTAAACGATGCGGCGAACATTTCTTTAATTGTACGACGCGATGAACATATAATATTTTTTAATATCATATAAAAACCGGAATGGCTCCGAGTTTAAAGACGTATACGCGTACTAGTTGACGCATAGGATATGACTAGTTGGGCAGAGGCAGCAAGCGCGCACGGCGAGCGACTCAGCGGGATGATTTTTGGCGGACGGTCACGCGATTTTCTACTTTGTAAAAATAAACGAATGGCACAAAGTATATATAAAGTTACGCGTGGTTTTTGACAGATACACCGTCAATACACGTTTATACGTGGCTTAGTTCGTTTTGCAACGCTTAGGCTGTGAGATGGTACTGACATGCAAAAAATATGACTAGTGGTACTGATCCGTTACGACGTGCCAAAGTGTGATAGTTCACTGCAATTATCTCTGTTGAGTGCCAAAGTGTGATAGTTCACTGCAATTATCTCTGTTGAGTGCCATAGACTACACGTATGCTCACTCGAAAAACAAATTAGGAAATTGCAAAAGGGCGAAATGAGTTCTTCCACATAACATTTGAAGAAACAGCGGCTATATCACGTCGATCTTTGGCGGAGCAATTTGAAAAGGCTTACAGTAACCATGGACTTATCTGGGACCAGGCCAAGAGTCCAGTTAATGTATTTGTATCTCACAAGTTTGTTTAGGAGTAAACAAAATTAGCTCTTATATTCAGATTTTTTTTTCCTACGAGTAGTCTCAGTCAGTCAGGTGTTTGTTGTACATTATATAAGATTACGTACATTGCGTTCCTCCCATCCTTCATCTCATCTCCTCAGCATCTATCCACCATCAGGCGACGAGGTCGAGGGTGTAGTCCCACAGCTTCTTGCCCAGCTCCGCGTCCTTGGCCTTGTCGCTCGGCTCATACAGGTTGCTGTCGCTCCAGTATTTTCCCGACACCCCCTTGGCGTCCGGGTGCAGCGCCACGTAGCACTGCGTCGCAGCCCCCTGTCGTTCCAATTCCAAATCCAAACCAAATCAAATCAGCGCGAGAGATCCTAGTAGTATGTCAAACAAGAGATCCAGGAGGCAAGCTACAATGGACAATGCCAAAATGACTTCCAACATAGCCCAAGTTAACAAATGACTCACTCACTCACTGAGATCCCTAGATCTGTACTACCAACACAATAATACTCTAGTCACCTAGCAGACCATACATGCTAAACATAACATGGAGTGCTACATTCATTGCCTTTTCTTTAACATGATGGAGACTCTGCAATAATACTGTAAAATTGACACACCACCCTGTGAAGAAGACAGAACATCGTGCCAAAGTGTACCTGTCTGGCGTTCTTCAGCACCAGTTTACCAAGCGTCCGGTGGAGAACTGCATACAACGAAATTTTTTTGATGATATCAGTCAAGCTACAATTTCGAAAAGCAGAACTTGGCCATGGGGATCTGATTTCAACCAACATAGCGAATCTATTCGTTTTATTAGTAAACATATATTGACAAAAAATGATGATGATTATATCAGTCGCTGCAATTTCAAAAAGAAGCCCTTGACTTGACCATGGAGATCTATCTGATTTCGACCAACATAATGAATGTATCATTTTATTAGTTTAACAGCTAGCGGTTATTTGCATCGTTTTGACTGATGCCTGCCATTTCTGCCTCTCACCCTTGCCATCTACTGCGTTTCCTTTTCTTTTTCGGTGCCATGAGCTATTCAAATCTCAAAGCAAGATGAAGCGTGAATCAAGACGATTTTCTTGTATCAAAGGAGGAGTGCCGCATGATATCTGCTGCCAAGTATGTTTACCATCTATGATGCTGTGGTGGCGAAGAAGGTTCGTGATAATAGATCCAGGATGCAGAGAGTTCGCAGTGATGTTAACACCCTCTTCCTGTTATCAACGAAATATTGAATCATGATTTGACATGCTTGGGCTCAACACAGATCTATGTATCATATTGATAAAGAACTGAAAACAGGCAAAACCAGTTAATAGGAGCAAACAGTTCAGCTTTCAGGCAATGGGTTCGGAGGCAGATAAGCACATTGTTCTCCGACAATTTCAGACCCAGACAAACAGAGAAACAAATGAAATCGTGTCATTAAGATCGTGTGGAACAACCGCTCAGCTTTCTTTTACTTCAGAAAGTGGTGTGATTTTAGAGTGTAACTGCAGACTCTGAGAAAAATTGCAACTGACGATGCTTGCTAGCATAAGTACTCATGTTGGAACAAACACGGACATAGAGCCCTCTGGACCTAACAAGCTCGAAATAATACGAACCCAAGACATGGCGCTGTGCCACAACCACACAATCTGAACGGAAGGAGACATACCTTAAATCTCCTGGCAAGTTCATTAGCGTGCAAAATGTTGGCAAGCTTTGACTGCCCATATGCTGCAATGGTGCTATACCTGCACAACGCAATGTTGAAACAGCCAGTGACTCGTTTGTCTTGAAATAAAGCAAAAATGGCAGGGGGGAAACATAATGACTGCACGGAAATCACATACTCTTCCTCGTCATTTAGCTTGGCGAAACGGATGCCTTCCTTGTATGCAAACCTGTGCCCTTCTGACGAAACGTTAACAATTCTTCCTTCCACGTTTGATTCATGAGAGGTCTTTTTCATTGTCTCCAATAGTAGATGTGTCAAAAGAAAATGCCCTGAATATTATGACATGAAGAGTTAGGTGAGACAGAAATTAACTAGGATGGTTAGGAGAGGGAGAAATTGCAAGTTTGCAACTGTCTGGAAACTTGTTTAAATGAAGTGCTTCTGTATCAGGGTATGTTAACTGGGTTCATCAGCTAGTCAATTTGATGGGAGTTTGTTTGTAATCATACCGACATGGTTAGTTGCGAACTGCATCTCTATGCCATCCTTTGAGAGGGAGAAAGGGGTCGCCATTACCCCTGCGTTGTTGCTGCCAGCCAGAGAAAGCATCATGTATGTAATCAGGGAAAACGATTGTCTACTATAGTATGCTTCAGCAAACGTGCAAGCCAGCAAGAATGAAATGTACCAAGTTTCAATACACGAGATCAGTTACTGAAAAAAAATACACCAGGTCAGATTATTACTATTGAAGAAAGGTACAACCAGCACCATAATCTTCTGTCCAGGATCAAACGATGTGGTGCAAGAAGCGCTCAGATCTGCGCAAAACACTTGAGTAACACTATGACTAACTTATGCCAGGACACTTGCACTGTTATAACTAAACGGACGGCACTGTTACAAACCAATTACCCCTCCATGCCGATGGGCTCTGTAAAATTTGGGAATCTGCAAGGCTGTCCATGAGCTACAGATACCAACCAACCAAAATACATTTCTCCCACCCTGTGAAACTTTGCTACACTGAACTAGTAGTTGCAGCAGCTACTCCAACCAACATGTCATATATAGTCCAAGTTGAAATACAAAGCTCAGAAATTAAATCCGCTCAATGTTGACTGAAACTATCCAATTGATAAGTCATCTCGCTGTTGTGCTAACTGCTCATGAGGCAGGGGTTTCTCTGACTTTGCTGGCCGACATCCCTAATTCATGTCGGGACCCCTCCTGCTAGCCCCATTCAAGTTACAGGACCACCACAACTCCTACAGAGCTAGCCCTTGCAGATCAATTATCCGTCCATGAAATGAAACTGACCGTTCCTAAAACGTGGTTCAAAGTTTCAAACAAGCAGCTGTCCTGGAACCTGAATTAAATCAGTGCGATGCCATGGAAATGTCGTGAGGCTATGTGCATATACAAGCAGTGAGTTTCTTTCACACAAACTGAAAAATAACACCATTGCTGCAGTAGTTGTACGAGCTAGCAGATACGTATTTGTGGTTGAATATAGGTGAAATCGCATTAAATCTAGCAGCACAACCTCTAATTGACAGTATGACCAAGCTCGTCTGTACTGTATGATTGAAGGTACGTAGTAAGTAGTGGTGTCTGGTGGGGATTAGACGGAGCAGGAAGCCAGTCGGTGGTGAAATTGTAAGCCAATTACTCCTCCATGACATTCCCCATGCCTATAGCCTCCTCAAAATTCCCCATTCCCCATTCCTCATGTGAAACTTTGATACACTGATCTACTCAATGTTGCAGCATTTATATTCCAACAAACATGTTATACTAGTCCAAGTTGAAGTGCAAAAGAAACCCAGGAATGAATTAAATCTGCTCAATGTTGACCGAAACTATCAAGTTGCAGCCAAACTGATGAATGAGCCATCTCGCTGTTGTGCTACCTAGTACTAGTAAGTATGACGCAGAATAGATGTTGAGAATTTAATGGCCGACAGACATCCCCTAACTGAAGCTGAATGAATGGTCCCAAGAAATCGCGATGGGGCCTGAACCTGAACCTGAACCTGAACCTCGTCTGGACAACCCCTGACTGAACCTCAACTATCAAGTTGCGTGCTTTTCGCATGATTGGGAGTAGTAGAAGCGAGAAGTGGGGCGGGCAGGCTTACACGAGGATGTTGAGCGGGAGGCCCCTGGCGGCGAAGTCGGCGGCGAACTTGCGGACGGAGGCCAGGGAGGAGAGGTCCAGCTCCATCAGCTCGAGGCTGGCGCCGGGTGTGTCGGCGAGGACGGCCTGGCGCACGGTCTCCGCGGCGGCGAGGTTCCTGGCGGCCATGACGACGTGGGCCCCGCGCGCTGCCAGCACCCGCGCCGTCTCCGCGCCGATCCCGCTCGACGCCCCTGCCAGCCGATTCACCGAAATCGAATCAAATAGAATCAGGGAGAGAGCAGGCTGCGGCAAAGGACGGGTGGAGTAGGTACCGGTGACTATGGCGGTGAGCCCTGCGGCGGAGATGCCGGCGGTGACGTGGTCGGCGGTGGACGCCCAGGAGAAGCCCGAGGCGCCCTTGCGGCTGAAGATCCAAGGCAGCATCTTTTCTTCTCTTCTCTTCTCTTCTCTTCTCCGACGAATGGATTCCACCGACGACGAGGCGGAGGCGACGAGGAAGAATTCCAAGAAGAGGAAGGAAGGAGTCCACCGCTGCAGTCAGTCTTATGTGCAACAACAACACAATGCAGGTGGGGCCCACACGCCAGCCCTGGTCACGCAATTTCCACGCAAGTTCCATCCTACTATTTCTTTTCTTTTTCTTTGATTTGATGAGGGAAATTCCATCCTATTTTCCACCAATGTTTTAAATAGCGGGCTATGAAAAATTAGCAGCAAGCCTTCAAATCAGCTAGCGTAGCTATATCGGGCTATTTATGAAGGCGACCATTTAGCGGCACCCTGCTGAAAAGGTTATAGCAGGTTATAGCTAGCTTTTTAAAACTATTTTTTCCATTATATATTATATGAAAAAAGAGCTGCTCCTTTTACCCACATGAAATAAAAACCAGACATGTCTGATTTTTATCTTACCGACACATACATATCGGTCGAGGAAATACATGTATACCATAATAACGAGTATTCTTTTCGTTTGAGTGCAATGGGATGATTTTAAGAAAAAAGGGTTTCTCCCCGATTTATATTATACATAAAGCAAACAGTCGATACATCCAGCTTGCTGGGGCCGCAGCACATAAAAGACCAAAAGAAAAACAAGAAGAAAAAAGAGAAATAAATGTTGACACCGGGCAGATCAACGAAGAAAGGAAGACCGGCAACCGCTGCACCCTCCGAAGAAGTACCACCATGCTTCCAGCATCCCGAAGCGCCGCGCACCAAGCAACACCTTCAAAAAGGAATGCGACAATGCCGTCGCTGTTGCCCGAACAAGTTCTAGGGTTTCCCCGGTACGCGAGGGATAGTGGGGAAGGGATATACCCGATGCCCCTCAGGAAGGTCCGACGGCACCCGCAGGCGTCATCGCATCGGTGTCGACAGGACGACAAGGATTTCTCCTGATCCACAACCACCACCACCACTCCAGACACTTCGTAGTGCACCACCCACACAGCCGCCCACCAACATGTGCCACCACGGTTACTGGACCATCCTCGCCGTCTCTCTAGAGCTGCCAACACGAGGCCTGGAGAGGGAAAGGAGACAACGGCCACGAGAGCGAGCACTACTCGACCGGTGGGAGGGAACAACCTCCATCGCAAGAGCGAAGCCGACCGAATGCGGCGACAAGGACTTGCCGGGCCCTACAGCCCGGCGGGGCCCACATGGACCCGGACAGTCCCTGTCACCGCGCTGCAACATGCCGACCAACGAAGTACACGCTGCCCGTAGACCGTCGTCGCCTCGCCACTGCCACCGGCCCGACCCAACCCAGATGGGGCCCAAACGGGCCCAGATCTAGGCTCGGTGGGCGCTACCGGCCAACAATGCCACCGTGCCACCCCACAGCCAACGTCCGTGCCGCCGCGTCGAGGGCCACCGTGGCAAGCAGCAGCAGCGCCGCCGCCTTGCCACACCGCCGCCGGTCACCACGCCCGAGCAGGAGGGACAGCGCGCGGGGAAGGACAGGTCCGCCACCGCCGGCAGGGCCCGGCGGCGCCCGCCGGTGGCGGCGGGGGAGGGAGGAGCGAGGGAAGCTCGGAGGAGAGATGGGTCGAGGCCCCCGGTCGCGCTGCTTGGGGGGGGACGACGCGGGGGTTACTGGGGAGGAGGAGGGGGTGGGGGCGGGGGCTGTCGCGTGGCTGGGGAGTGTAAAATACTGCTTCAGTGGCCGGTGGTCCTGAGAGTCTGCCCGCCACTACTAGGCTTTTCGCGCTTGCCATTGCTAGGCATTCCTGCAGTAATGGTCGTAGTTTCCCTAGTTGCAGGTCAACCCTCGTCTAACAAACTGGAGCTTTTTTTGTAGGCATAGGTGCCGCAGTTGCAAGACAAACCTCGACTCACAAGTGCAGCTATTGTTTTTTCTAGGCTTAGCTGCCCCAATTGTAAGTCAACACTAGACTCGCAATTGAGCTTTCTTTGTAGGTTTTAATTGCGTCAGCTACAAGTCAACCCTCGACTCCCAACTAGGCTTTTTTCACACGATGTAGGTGCCCCAGTTGCAAGTCAATCCTCCACTGGCAACTAGGGCTTCTTTCATAGTTGTCCCGGTTGCAAGTAAACCCTTGACTCACAGCTGGGGCCCGAAGTTTGTTTTGCCTACTCGACCTAAATGTCTATGTTTCTACTCGATGAAATAACTTCATGTTTTCTTTTGTTCCTTTCGGACTCTAAACGTAATTACACATATGTATTTTTTTTATTCTCTCTGTGAAAAAAATACAAACCTTAAAATGTATATTTGATTGAAAAACAAATAAAGTCAGCAATTTTTTGTTTCTCCTTTGCTGGCACTTTTTTTATTTTCTTTTTTGTAATCCTAAGCATTTGTATATGATGTGACTTCAAAATGTATTTTTTCTTTTTCTTTTTGAGTTTGTCGTGCACATATTTCAGGTTCCCAAACATTTGTTGAATTTGTGAACATTTTTTGAATACATGAATTTATTTTGAATTCACCAAAAAAAATTTTGGAATATATAAATATTTTTTTAGAATTCATGATTTTTTTCAAATACGTGAAAATATATCAAATTCGTGAATTTTTTTGCGTTCACATGTAACATATTTTGAATTCGAGAATTTTTCCAAAGTCATCAATTTTTAAATACGCAGACATGTTTGAATACGTAAACAGTTTTTTGGTTATTTTGACCTTTTCACTTCTATCTTTTTGTTTTATTTTAAAAATGTTTAGCACGCATTTTAAAATTGTTCAGTGTGTGTGTGTATTATAAAATTTTCATCAGATATTAAATACTTTTTCAATTTTATTAGAAAAAATGGTCACCATAGTTTAAGAAATTTCTTAGCATGTATTTGAAAAATAAAAATATTCATCATATATGAAAAATATTGAATAAATATTAGAACAATGTTTATAATACAGAAAAGTAGAAGAAAAACTAAACCTGATAGAAAAAAAAGAGAGAAAAAACACAAATCATACTACTACGTATGCAGGCTACAGGGACAACGGCAACATGGGAGCGATGTACGGCACGTTGCAAGGCACGTGCAATTATCTAATTTCCATACTATTTTCATCCTATTTTCTACTCTTTTTTCTCACATGAAAGAGACATATCTACCACATTTACATGTAATTCAAATGCACATGTCAACACGAAGATAATGGGCACATACATGTAGTGTTGTTGTCACCCATGGTGATGGAGATGACTCATTTACATTTTCAGCAATGTATTTGAATTTTCTGTAGCACAGTAGCACTTCACTTGTATTACCAGTACAAACAATAAATAATGTACACCTGCAAGCATAACAAATATATGACATGAATTCACTACTCAATTTTGCAGTACCCTCGACCGACGCAGGAGCTGTGTACATCCTCCCCGTATACACCATTTGAGCAGTCTTTCGGTGTCATGCTTGTTTCATGTCGTCGGAGCCTTCTCTTGCTTGACTCTTCGATCGGCCCATTCCCCACACATGGTGTCGAATATGCACCCGGATAGTAAACTTGATTTGCCTCCCGTTGTTAACTAAGGCCAACCGAGTGTGCAGAGGTCATTTGAGATTTTCAAGTCTCAAACATTGAATATTTTTGGGTGGATAAGGGTGTGAATTTCACTTTGCTCCCCCGCGGAGACAATGACAGGCTCTTTTCCAAGGTGTGAAACAAGCAAGCATGTTTCTCAGGAAGCACAGGCAGTTGGATAGTGGCGCAAGAGAATTTTACCAGTTTACCACAAAGACCAAAAGATAAACAAATTACAGATCTGGGAGGAGGACAATTCACATGACAAAACCACCTTACATATGAACGAAACAAACTACCATAGCAACAATACAATGTATGTAGCAAAACAACATCTCAGTCTCAGATTCTCACAAGGTTACATCGAAATTTATTATCATCATCTCAAGCAACCAAGGCGGCGCCTTCAGTCGTCAACAACCTCTTCCGTCTTCTTAGGCTTGGACATGAGGTAGAGTCCCGCTCCTAGGGCGCTTAGGCCAGCGACCGCGCCCGCCAGGGCGGCGTAGTTCGTGTTCATGTTCTTGTCGGTCATCGACACGCCTCCCCCGACCTTCACATCACCTACTGCAGGAGTAGGACCCTACAAGAATTTACAGCTCTTGGATGTCAGTTTTGCTTTCACATCGACCCACACACAACATATGCACTAGTGTATCTCAACTTATAGCAAGTTAAAGCATGCATACATACATACATACATATCCTTTTGACCTAAGCTGGCGCGAAAGGTATATATTAACAAAGCATGTTATTAAGTATACATTAACAAAGCATCAACAGAAAGACCACCTATGTCAAAAGTGCTTCATTCGTCAACCGAAGCATTTCATACGGAAAACCACCCTCCAATGATGGCATGTTATTTTTGACAGGAAAAAGATTTCTTCTGATATGCAGGTTATCTTATTTTGTATCAGTTTTATTGCAATATTCGGTTATCTCTTGTAGCAGGTAAAGGACAAACTTGTGGTGCAGGCACTTATTCACAATGCATGGGTGGCATTTTAGACACATGCTCTAGTCTTCCCGATTATTTTGAGCCTAGTTGTGTTAGTATATTTACCACTTTGAACAATGTAATAAACTGTTGGGCTGTGTGCATATCATGGTGCAGAGGCCGAAAGAGTGTTTTTCTTCCATTATCTAAAAAAATGTAGGAGTATGTGGTGAGCTCCGCATATACATGAAGCTCTTGGTAACCTCACTGCCATAACCATGGCCCTCTAGGATCATCCAAAGTTCCGCTGACCTGAATGTCATCTGCATTCTCCTTTTTTTTGTTCATGGGATGATCCCTCCTCCAGTCCCATGGTGTCTGAGGATTATCTGATATCCAAAGCCCTACACGTGCCATTTTTGCTTCTCTCTCCCACTGAACAAAACAATTAGTCAAATTGTGAGAGAGAAACTCGTTCGCAATATAATTAAGGATGAAAAAACCACATAATTAATGTAGGCATAGTTTTGATGTACCACTGGTTAGTAACGAACATGCATTATACATTATTAAGTTATATGGAGCAGCTTGTAATTAATAATTATATTGAAGGTGCTAGAGTGAATTTCTTTTCGGGTATAAAAAATGGATTGCGATGAAATGTCCTACTTGTGCGAATTCAGGACGTTTGTCATATTTTTTGAAGTGCCAGGCCAAGCCCCTTTTCAGCATTTGTTCCTGAAGAATTTAGACATAAAAATCACGGTCACTCGCTCTGAGAAAATTAAAAAAAGATGTATGAGTTGGATCATATTTTCTGTCTCACTTGGATAAAGACGCCGTCACAGTAGATGTCGCCAATATATCGATCAAAGTGGTCCATCCCATACACATGAATCTCAACGCATTTCTCTCCAATAAGCTTCACCAACCCTTTCTTTGACTTCTTCCCATATTCCATGTTCAGCTCCGGTGCATCAATCCCTCTGTTGTTGACTCACAAAAGTAAGTGCACTCTTCTCACAACCTATTATAAAACTCGATGGCATGAGATCTAATCATTAATTAACCAGCCCATAGTCTGTGGGCCACAATTAGAATTTAGTACTGTACCATCATCATTGGATGTTTTCTAGAACTTAGTTATTTTAACCCAAGATATAAGAGCTAAATAATATAGACAATATTTTAAATTAAGACACGCTTAAGGTCAAATCCAACTTAATGAAGAAACATTATGGGCAAGCTCTACTATACATATATGAGTTATTTTGGTCTTGATATTTGAATACTTCAGAAAATGAATTCTAACATTTAAAAATCAAAATAATATATTACAATTTCTCAATAATTAAAATTTTTAATTAGAGATCCTTAAATTCGAATTGTAGCTACACACATTAAATTGCCATTCAACTCTATAAGTAGTGTTATGGCATTTTTAATTAAATATATGTTCTGGCGCTCGAAACAGAGAATACATTTGTATATTAAAATAATAATTATATGTACTAAATTTTGAAGCCCCAGGTCCAAATCTATACCAATTCAATGTACACAATCGTCACTAGTACCTTCGTCGTCGTTTGTTGGTCCTCCTCGTATTTTGTGCCAAAATTTGATCATAGATTTAATTGACAAAATGTTAATGCATGTCATAAAAAATTATATCATTGGATTCGTATTCCAACATAGTTTCCAATGATACTATTTTTTGTGACATGCATTAATTAACATTTTGTTATTTAAATCCATGGTTTAAATTTGGCATAAAATACTAAGGGGACCCAAAAACCATGACGGAGGTAGTAGCACAGAACACCATATCATACATGAGTGAAATCTCTGGTGGCTAATGCATTTGGGCCCCATTCGTGATCCAAGGCCTGTGATGACAAACATGATCACTAGCCAGTATTTTACCCTTCAGTGATAACACTCATCACTGATGAGTACTATGCAGCCCGTCAGTGATGAGATGTTATCACATATTGGGTTGGAGCATGTCGTTGGTGATATCATGTCCCCAGTGACGGGTTGCAAGCGCCACGTACCTATGATGTGTTCTTTTGGGGTGCGAGAAAAGCCACCCCATAGTGCTGGTGGGTGGCATTCACTGGAATGGCTGCAATTTTTGCATGCAATGTTTGGGGATCATGAGTACTCAAAATGATCATGTTGATGGCGAACACAAAAATAATAAGCGTGATTAGACATATGTTGTCTTGGCCCCCAAAGCCACCCTAGAAGATGGACGTCTTGACCTTTCAATGTTTCTCCACATATGCTGACGGTATGCCGGCCTTCTTCCTGAACTCCTAATCCTGATTTTCGTTTTGGATTCTGGATCCGGGGGGAGGCACTCGATAAAAATAAACATGATAAAAACATATGTATTTTTTGGCACTAATAGGAATCCTTAATTTCCGAAAAATAACAAACTCACAGCGGGAGGACATACTCATCTCAAATGCTAGTGAAGCTCCCATGTGGCCTCTACCATGTTCCTACGGGAGGGTGACATAAATAGTTGAGGTGCTCCATATCGACGGGAAGTAGGAGAGAAGGATGGAAGGGAAGAGAGGAGGGTGGAAGAGAGAAGGAGAAAATATGCAACATGGTGCTTTGTCTGCCGTATGAGTTAAAATCTCGCGTGCTCGCAAAATTTGAATTTTTTTCAATGGGTGAGATCTGAGGATTTATGGTTTTTTAATTTATCACAAATAGGTCAAAATCTCACCAGTTAGAGATGAGCGGGGGATGATATTTCAGAATTTGGGTTTTGAATTCATCGGCAAGCGCTAGTGCAACTCGTTGTAGGTGGGTGGGCGGGGTGCCCTATGTGAGGGTGGGGTGATAGAGGTGTCAGACGGGGGTATTTGGGCCTAATTTTTATAAGGCTGCCATTTAGGCCCATCAGTGATGTGGAGCATTGATGGGCCTAAAACCAACCAATCAATTATGCACATAACAAGCAGGTCTATTAATTTTAGACCCGCCAATGATGAGCTCCACATCACTGATGTGTATTTCTTTAGCCCATCTGCAGTGACATTTTGCCAAACCTCGTCAGTGATGCCGATCATGTATGTGGGTTTGTGTAGCAATGCATATCAGCACACATTTATCCAGAAGTGCGCATGTGCACTCATGTAGGATTTTATTGAGATATGCGGTTATGTAATTTTCTGGTCTCTGCCATTTGTAGGCATGTCCTTTCAGGACGTGCTCGCATGGATCTTCCTTGTAATCACTAGAATTGTTTTTCCACATCCACCATCTCCATCTACATACTTCCTCCACTCGGAATTTACATCAGTTTGAGCGTCAACTAATTCCGAACGTCGGGAGTACATGCTCCGTGCAAATAAAGAAAGAAAGATGCATGTACGTGATCAAGAAACAACATCTGCTGATGTTGACATTCATATTTATTGGCCAGCATGCATTCATAATGTATACACTAATTTTAACGAAAAATCATTTATTGCTAAAAAGTGCTCCCTCCATTGCAAAATACAGGACATATTTTGATTGGTTAAGAAAAGGCTTTGGCTAAAAATTACTCAATTAATATACTGTATAGTTTATGTAACACAAAGTCACAAGCAAAAGTAACTGCTTTTATTACGAATCCAACACCTCAATTTTGTTTGAAATAAACTATATTCTAATGGAGTAATTAATTGCTTATCAAAGCCTTGCCTTAACCAATCAAAAGAAGTGTTGAAGACTACTACATGTAGTACTAGTAAGAGTATAATTAAATAGATAAGTATACTTCATTACTTGCATGAGTCATTGCATTTCCATCTATGGATACTATCATTTCTTTTCCCTTAAGAAAAGTTTGGGCTGCAAAAAAAAAAAAGGACTAGCTCTACACAATATGCTAGACACTTCACCCATTTATGTGGTAAGCCAGTGAGTTACTCCATAATCTTTAATAACATTACTACTATCGAGTTAAAGATTAATACACACCTCATTCTTATTCGGTATTGCTTTGGATCTCGGTTGTTTGTATCACCTGCCATCCTGATCATAGAAATGCTGAATAAGACATGTTTCCATGCCATTACAAATAATAATACAATATAAAAATAGATAATGTCAGCACATGTTTCGGTTGACGTAAGCGAATATGAATTTGAATCCGTTTTTTGCTCAATTCAGTCAGATTCAGATGTTTGCTCAATTCAGGTTCAGATGTATAATCATAATAATAATAATAATAATAATAATAATAATAATAATAATAATAATAATAATAATAATAATAATAATAATAATAATAATAGTAATAATAATGAGATAGTATTGCCATATGCAACACAATAAAGCATTTATAAATACATATGAGCCACATAAAGTGGAATGGAGGGAACAATAATGGACTTTTTCTTGATGACGCCGACTATGCTCTCTCCAAGTATATTAATTGTTTTGCCCAGGTTTTAGTCTTTCATGCAGTACTGGTAGTTGATTAATTTTTCAAAGGGAGTAGTTGATTAATTTCTAGGTTCACTCTTTTGCAAAATAAATAAATAAATTCTATGTTTCACTTCTTAGTTTGATTTTCCGGACATGCTATCATCCTGCACGCATACTAGCATAAACTACATGTTCAAATAGTAATTTGGTTAGCTCTTGTTATGTATAATGAAGTGTACTCCCTCTGTCCCATAATATAAGAACGTTTTTGACACTACACTAGTGTCAAAAACGTTCTTATATTATGGGACGGAGGGAGTATAATTTAACCAATTAAATTAGGATACGATAAAATTGAAGTGAGGCAGGGAGAGGAAAGCAAAGCTGGGTACGTGTGGGCTGAGTTAATTTGCGTACTCCTTCACATGAGCAGTGAAGCCATCACCATCCCCAATGCAGCTTGGGTCAACCTGCACGCGTGATATTATCCGTGCATGTAATAAGCTAGTCGTATTTGAGAAGATCACTTTGCTGGATGCTGGCGGTAATTAAGTGAGGGATTGTTAATTATTGTATCTGACCGGTAAAGTGTTGAGCACGAACTGCAAGCCCTCCGGCACCGGCCGCCGCCCCCGCCGTGATGGACGAAGACTATCATCTGTCCTGCTCCTGCTGCTGATGCCTCCTCCGTATGCATCAGTATTGTTTATCCTGCGATTTTTCAACTGCACGCACGCACAAATTAGACACAGATCAGTCACTGAATCTATCTATCACGTATAGATGACTGACTACGGCGTACTGTACGTACCATGGAGGTTGCCTCAAAGTCATGCCCTCCGGCGAGAGGGTTTTCAGCAACGCCGGCCAGGACATGATCAAGGAAAACGGAGAGCTGGTTGCCACTGCCACCATGATCCTCCTCCTTCACGCCGGTCTGCTGTGTGTTACCCATGGTCTAATCAGGTAGCTAGATATGTATGGCTTGGCTCCGTCCTATATATGCTGCTGTGGGCAAATATTAGAAAGAAGTGGAATAGTTCGCTTAGTGTAAAGGAGGCGTGGGGACTGAGCTCGAGCTCACGCGAGCTCGCATCAATTTATTTTTTCGTATCTTCCACGAATATCATTTCATGATGAAAATTTGCAAGCAATGAAAACATTTGCCAATGTTTGGTACAAAAAAACTTCAGATTTTTTAAGTTTTATTTCATTTCTTTTCTATTTACTGTTCACTCAGGCTCACGTGAGCTCGAGCTCAAAAAGCACTTTCGGAGTGGGAGCAAGAGCATGGTTGCCACTGACACCATGATCGTCCTTCTTGATGCCGCCCTGGTGTGTTCCCCATGATCTATTCAAGCCATATGAAAGAGAAAGACATCATGCATATAAAAAAGAAAGGAATGAAGAAAGTGGAAAAGATAGCTTAGTGGGAGGAAAAGCTTGTGCCTTTTGATTCCAAATGAATTAATAACACTGAAAAGTCGATCTGGTTCCTCCCCTAATCCAATCCAATGTGTATCTCTCGTGCCTTTGTGTTGCTTCGTTAGTAAGCAAGCTGCCATGCTGCTTGTTCTGTTGTCACATCAGCTAATCTACATAAATTATCAAGTTCTCCAAGACTGGATTGAGTCAAGTTTATAGTCTGATTTGTCTTTAATTTAGTTATTTTTCCTGCAGACATTGGTTAGATAGATTCATCCATCTTTTGTTTTTCTTTCTTTGCACATAAAATTTTTAGACTTTATTAATGAAAATTATTGTAGAACTATTGTTGTACGGTCTCTGCCTAAAAAAAATCTACATAAATTGTTGGCGTAGGCCCCGGTGATCCGCCGATGCAACTCGCAGCTGGACCTCTTGTTACAATTCTTTTGTTTTTCTGGTGGCGTCATACACTCGAATGATGCGATTTCTCCATTCCACCCAATTTCCAATCCCGTAGGATTAAAGAGGACATGACACTCCAATCCCGTTTTTTTTCTTATTCCCGTGTCTTGAGAATCTTGTGAAACAACACTTCTGTTGTGGTGGCTGCATCCAAGACATACAATCCTCAAAAACCTTCGCCCTTTGCTCGGTGTAGGTTCTTGGAGGCATGCTCTTAAGTACGGCTATATACGCTGCCACTGAGATGGGGTTTGTCCTATGGGCAAAGTGGAATTTGCGGCAGACGACAAGGATCGCGAGTGATACTAATTAAGCCCGTGTCCCTTGTATGAGTGCAGGTGCAACGCTTTCGAGAAGGAGCATGATCATGATGACATACATGTACCATCCTACTTAAGCCCTGATCCCTCTAATCAAGTGGACTTTTAATCTCCCCAATCCTCAACTCCCATTCCTTATCTCTAATTCCGATGAACTAATCACGATGTAGGTGCAGTCCACATATCCAGTGGCAGAGCCACACTTGAAAACCTTGGCAGGCAAAATTGAAGGCAAGTCCTACATTTTTACTGTCATGGCTCCTTTTGCTCTCATATCCTAGTCAATTTCTACTAGGCTGAGTGGGTCCTAGCACATTTACTTGGTCGTAGCTCCTCCACCGCACATATCCCTCGAGTCCCTTCCCACATAGGTTTAGTAGACCGTCCATCTGGAATTCCTCGAAGCCACACATTATTTTGTAGTTAGTTATGTCATTGCTCAATGTTATTTTGAATTTCATTGATAATAATACACTCTAGGAACAAAAAACATGGAGATATTTTTGTTACGCACATACACTCCAGAGCTCTCCAATGAAATTTATAAGTACTAAAATGACATCAACATATATTGATACTATATTCACCTAGATAAGACAAATTGATTACTAATTTTGTCTTTTTTATTTTACTTATATCTAACAAAGTTTAATTAAACTGGAGGTTTTCTTAGAACACAATGTCTACACTACATTCATCTACATGAGACAAAATAATTAGTTATTTTGTCTTCTTTATTTTACTTATATCTAACGGAGTTGAACTGAACGACTGGTGCTTTAAACACGCAATGTCTCTAACTAAATTGGACAAAATGACCTAGCATAACTTAGAGGGTTTAGGCATCGGAATAAGAACCTATGAGGGTTTAGGCATGGGAGTTTAGTGTCTAACTCCCACCATTTTATTATTAAGGGAGGGGTGAGAATTGGGAGGGAATTAATTTACAGAGAACATCTTCACCAATCATCACAACTTATATTCTCATTCACTTGTCAATCCTTCATGAATTCCCGCTAACCAAAAAAGGGAATACACATCTCTCCAAAATGCCCACAACTAATACCCATTTGACAGAAAAAAGGGATTGGGACTAAAACGGCTCATCCCTTGTTAGGCATTTCCACAGCTAATATACTAACTAATAGCCAATGTTTAATCTCTGCACAACTCATTCCACTAAATTCCCATTTCTCCTCCTAAAGGTTGCCGAAGGCATTGGTTAGTTGTTGCGAATTGGGGGAATAGTGGGGCTGTTTGTCTCGCAAATTTAATCTATTTTCCATGGGTGGATGGGAGTGGAGAGCGAGTGGGTGGCAAAACAATGAGATATGGACATACCAGGCGGGGAATGGGAATTATTTGCGAAACTATTACTCTAATCTCAAGCACAAATGCACCCGCATGAACAACAAATTGCGAAAAACTATTAACCAAAATCAAAAAAATATGATTTTTTTTTTTGTGGAAGAACACCAACAAGTTTTCCAACATCCTCCAAAATTTTCCCACGAAAAGACATCCAAGAGGTGCGTGCCAAAAAAGTTCCTAAAAATGTGTCTTTTTGAGCCGTGATTTTTTTTGTACAGGACTCCACGGATGACATTTCAAGGTGAAAGTTTGCAGGATGTTAGAAATCTTGTCGATGTTTATAAAAAAAATCCTGATTTTTTTTATTTGTATTGATATTTTTTGGTATTTACTGTTCACACGGGTGCATTTGTGCCCGAGATTAGATTATCCATGTCCCCATCCATCCTCCCTTAGGAAGGGGAGTATCTCACAGCCCAAAAAATCTCTTCTCGCATCTGAATAAAACGGAATTTAGACACACATGAATCAATCAAATTCTTTCCCTATCTCTGTTTTACCACAGATACTAGGATGACTAGTCTGGCACACTCAGACTCAGCTGCTTGTTGTACATTGCATTGCACCACTGGCTTGAGTTCCTCCCATCCTTCATCTCATCTCATCTACATGTACTGATCATCAGGCGATGAGGTCGGCGGTGTAGTCCCAGAGCTTCTTCACCAGCTCCGCGTCCTCGGCCTTGTCGCTGGGCTCGTACAGGTTGCTGTCGCTCCAGTACCTCCCCGACATGCCCTTCTCGCGCCCGGGTGCAGCGCCAAGTAGCACTGCGTCGCAGCCCCCTGTCATTCCAACACGATGGAAACTATGTAATACTGTAACATGATGGACACACAACCCTGTGAAGAAGACTGAACATAGTGCCAAAGCGTACCTGTTTAGCATTCATCAGCACCAGTTTACCAAGCGTTCTATGTAGAACTGCATATGACAAAAAAAGTATTATGATGATATCAGTCAAGCTACAATTTCAAAAGCAGAACTTGGCCATGGAGGCCTAATTTCAACCAGTAAATTAGTTAACATATATTGACAAAGAATGATGATGATGATGATATCAGTCCCTGCAATTTAAAAAAGAAGCCCTTGGCTTGACCATGGAGATCTGATTTTTTTAACCAACATAGCAGATGTATCATTTTATTAGTTTCACAGCTATTTCTGCCATCTTGACTTGTCCATTCCAGAAAGAAGCCCTTGACTTGATGATATAGATCGGAACTTTTTCCCGCAATAAAATAAAATAAACACAAGCTGAAGATAGGGTATTATATCCTCGAAGAGCCCGAACCTGAATAAACATTGTGCCTTTGTTACCATCATTTCTAGACGCCTAGCTTAGGATCCGCTACCACGTGATCTGCTGTTTTAGGTTTCGTCAATCCCTCCACTAATATGGAGCTATTTAAGATTCAAGGAATTAATCACATATGGATCTCCATTCAATTATTACCAATTAAGACGCTGGAGCTGTAGTTGTCGCCGTTGAACCATTGCATAGATCTAAAGCAACTGACATCAAATCTCGCCATATGATGAGAAACCCTGACCTCACCGCTCCAAACAGCTACAGGAATCTATACCGGAGCTCCATCGAGTACATCTATACAGACGAACTCGAGAAGGATCAAAGATCCCAAGACAAACTCAAAGAAGTAGCGCTGTCATCGGCCCGAGCAAGGACTAAAAAAAAACCTATCCTAAACTACTAAGTGGAGGCACCGGGATGTCCACCTACACAAAGATAAAGATGTTTTTCTCACCCACGAATAAAATTAGCAATAATGTTACAAAAGTCTACTCATTTGCCCACTCAAGAACGTGACGTTGACGGATTTAGATCTGGACGACCGAGTCGTATACAAAATACTTGCGAGTAGACATGACTAATTGTTAATGAGCCTCTCGGTCTCAGCAAGGTACAAGAAAGAAGGAGAAGCCCAAGCAGCCATCCATCACATATTCATCTGCAGAGCATCTAGCCAAGAGGAAGAGGTTAGAGCTGGATCGAGCTAATCAAGCCAAGAAATGAGTGCTGTAGCCACGGTATGCCTCTCACAAAACTCCTGATTACATCCATCTCGTCTCTTGCAGATTCTTTTGTTTGTTTGATTGTTTTTTCTCTCTTGCACTTTTGCCTTGTTAGCTCCAAAAAGGTTCTTCTTATATTGATTACATGCAGCCCTTCTGTATGGTTTGAAAAATATCAGGAAAGGTTCTGATTAGCTTCATTCCTGTTATCTTTCTGGGTAGCAGTGGTACAAAGGTTCTGAGTAGCAGTGGTACAAAGGTTCTGATTAACCATTATAACTTGGACCCTCTTGTCATGTTTCCATTTCACGGGTATTCAAATCACATACACAATCATTGTTTTGAACATACTAGAGAGCAAATGAAATTCGTCCAAAACAAGACTACATTAGTCTATTACAATTCAGTATACTACAACCCAGATATGCGTACAATTACAACACATAATATGCTCCTCTTTGTTGATATGATTCTCTTTGTTGATATGATTCACAGCTTCGGCCTTGGATTCACACTTCACCTGTGCAAAGAATAAGAATGAAAATATAAGAATAAGAATGTGTTCATGGAGTGATCCAATAACTTATAAGCAAGAATTGACATCAAATGCCATGTAGATAAATAGTATGACTAACACTAACCAGTACGTGTTCATGGAGTGACAAATGTTCTCACTAGCTAGGATTTTTTTGGTATATAGTATACTGACATGTGCAACTCTAACTAAATTGATCATAGAAATGAAAAAAACTGTAAGCATGTTTTTTTGGGTATATAGTATACTGACATGTTCATTCAGAATCCAGGCAACAGCAGATACACACCAGCAGATACACATTCAGAATCCAGTCAAATTTTAAGCAACAGGAGAACAGATCTAACAGACCAGACCATAATCAGCATGCATCAGGATTTATGGTTCTAGCAAAAAAGTGGCTGACTAACAAACTAGATATGCTTCTGCAGACTAACAAAATGGCAGCAAACATACTAATCAGATTGATTCATTCAATTAGGGCTTGTTATAGATTATGCCCATCTAATTTATTCCCATCTAATTTATACAAAATGGCAGCAAACATACTAATCAGATTTATATTAACAAACTAGATATATTCCCATCTAATTTATTCCAATGGATTAGGCCATGTTAGTACTAAACCTACAACATTCTAATTACTTGCAACTAATCAATAGCATACATGACATCAAAGGGATGCAAACTAGATAATTTAGTAGTCATCTACAGCACAGAACAGTAGGCATTCTAACTTGCAGCAGAAAATCAGTAGCTAGATGACCACCAACAACACAAATCAGCTCAAACACTCGGTCCTCGACGTGGCGTACAGCAAGTAATAAGCCATGGAACCGAGGCCAAACTATAGCATCACAGAAAACAGAGGGGAACAAAGGGGTGGAGGGGCTCACCATGGGGGTGCTGCTGCTGCTCATCCATGGTCGGTCGTCCTACATCCATCCGGCGACAACTGCTCATTCATGGCAGGAAACCACATCACATCTCAGTCAAAGGAATGGAGGGTAAGGGAAGAAGAAGAAGAAACTGAAGGTAAGAAGACCTGGATGGCGTCGGAGCAGTGGTGGAGGGGCGTCCTCCATGGGCGCCGCCTCTGCGTCCACCACCGGGAACATCTCATTCAGGTCCTTGGCCCGCAGCGCCTGCATGCACCAGATTAGATCACAGTGCGGCGTCAAAGCTAGAGATCGATGCAACTTCAATTCAAAACTGGATATCAAAGAACAATGTACAGAAGAACTTGCCATTTAGTTCTGCATGATCATCACGGTCTACAATAACAATACAGCATGGCCTTCTGCTTCTGTAGCTAATCAGCGCCAAGAGTAGATCTCCGAGGTAATTGCAGTGCCTTGCAATGCCCCTAAATGCAACAAAGAAGGGCTTGTTAAAGTATTTTTACATTCATTCAGGACAGCAACTTTTCTTTTTCTTGCAAAAGGACAGCAGTTACAAGTATAATTACTCCCAAGAAAAGGTTTGAAAAACCCAACATGTCTAGGAAACAACTGTTCAGTAAAGTGCAGCGGCTGGATAAATCTGTCATGCACATCATTTAAGCGAAAAGTGTTCCAACTAGTATGGAACCACATATTTGTTATCTGTGTATCTACACACCTTTTGGTGTCCTTGCATTTTTTCTTCGTTCGACTAAACAGGACGGGCTGAATGTTCAGAAAAGATGCAAGTGTATGTGGGCTCTTATTTTGTTTACACTCCATAAACAGAAAGAGGTTACTGGCAACTACTCCATGGCTAATTAACCCTTCCCTACAACACTTATACATGCATGCCCATAACTATCTACTCTCAGATCAGATGTTGCCTAGCTAGCTTGTTTTAAGGATCCTTTCAACCTTGCTATGGAAGATACCATACTTGTAGCAGCAGCATCATGTATATGCATGGCTGGCTTGACTGCCGCGGGAAGTTGATCAAGGACGGTGGTCCGATTGACAGACAGCTAGTGTTCCTCCTCGGCCACCCACCTGCATCCATTCCAATCCAGCGTCATTGTAATATTTATAGGAAAAATTCAAATGATATGAAATGAGCTACCATGACCGTGGTCTCCGAGCTACAATTATCCTATGATATGAAATACTTCTGTTATAGGAAAAACATATAATCTTGATGGACTATATAGTGAATCTAGGGATTAATCCTTTTCATTAATTGATCATTTGAATTTTGTTAATATTTATGGACTACACATGGACAAAAAACTTGAAATGATTTATTTGTTTGCAGACTAAGGAGACGACCATGATATACAGACTTGCATTCTATAACATGACATATCTTCAAGGTCCAGAGTACTAAGAAACATAACCTATCTAGTGCACATGTACCCAGAAATAACCATATTTTGTAAAACAAATAGGGAGCCCTCTAGTGGATCTGACGATGTATCTATCATAACACTGGGAAGGGACAGAAGAAAAATGAGGGGATTTGGGCTGTGCGAATCGGATCAACCTTGAAGGCCGCCGGTGAGCTTGACCTGGACGCCCTTGTCGACGAACTTGCCAGGTCGAGCGCTGTCTCCTTGCGCCCTGCCTGAGTAAAAAAACAAACAAACAGCACATCATCAACGGGACGCTCGTACCAACACGAATCAAATCATCGAACCAGCCCGCAGCACCAGCTTACCATCTCAGGGACGCGGACCGAGGGGGAGCCTGGGCGGACCAAGGAGGAAGACATCAGCGCTGGGCGTTGAAGATCTGGCGGCACGCGTAGAGTAGTCGGGGGGCTCCTCTTCTCGCTTGCCTATGAATCTCGCCCGATCTGCTCCGCGGGCAGGCGTCTTCGTTGGAGCAGCGAGGCGAACGGAGTAGTTGGCGTGTTCGTTGATGGTGAGGCAGGCGGCTGCCGATGGCGAAGATGGCTGAAGCAGCGAGGCGACGTGGGTGGGGCGGCGGTGGTGGATGGGCGGCAAAGGTGGGGGATGGGAGGGTGCAGACCGGCGACGAGGGGACAGGGAGATGGCGGCGAATCTGGATCGGGGAGCAGCGGTGGATCTGGATCGGGGAGCAGCGGTGGGAGGCGGCTGCAAGCGCTAGGGTTGAGAGGGGTTTGCTGCAAGAGAGAGCGAGAGAGAGAAGCTAGGTCGGGAAGGGGGCGGTGGCGAGGAGATGGGGACGAGGGAGGAAGGGGGCGACGGGGGAGGGGTCGATCTGAGCTAGGATTTGGGCTGCGGGTGGTGGGTATCTCTTTTTCTTTTCTTTTTTTTTCTTTTCTGTAGATAGATGGATGGATGGATGTGGGATCGAGAGATGGATGGATGGATGGATGGACGCCATGTCATCGATCCGTGGACAGAGTTATGATTGGTTCAAAAAATCAGTGATGTAGAATAGTTTTTAAGTACTAAAAATAAAGAGATTTTATGAAGTAGCTATCAAAAATATTTTGCAAAAGGGCACCACACAAATTTTCACTAGAGTTAGACCACATTTTATGGATTAGGACCAATTTGTATGCATTTTTCATATTTCTAGCTATTTTTAATCATTTTTTGAGTGCTCAAAATGGTTTTTTTTGTGAAGGAACTACCAAATAATTGTTGCAAAATTGTTCCAAATCATTTTTCTAAAATGTTAGGCCATATTTAATGCACAATTGACCAAATGGTTGGGTGTCAAAAGCTTTTATCCACCTCTCGTGAAAAAGACAAATTTCGTCGATTTAGTAGGAAGCGGGTCAAATTTGAACTGCAGCTACCTCATAGTTTCCTCTTTATTTAAAAAAAATCATTTCTAGGTACATAAGTATCTATTTAATCAGAGAAACACCAAAAAAATTCCAAGATTCAACCACTAGCTAGGAACGGTCATTCCCGCCGTTTTGACCGCGTTTTGAAACGGGTATAAAAAATTCAAAAAAATCAAAAAATTGGGAAACCTTCGCATTGTTTCATTATATGTGGCCAAGTTCCCAGGAAAAATAACAAACTTGTAATACGGCAATTATTTTAAAAAGGTGTTCTCAGAAATGAGCTATCATCTCTCAAGATTCATGGCTTTCAAGGCAAATGATCAAACTTATGGCCACATTCGTGGCATAGTTTGTTCAAATGATCTCATATTGTGCACAAGGGTGCATATTGGAATGGCAAACAATGTTGCCTAAGGAAGTTTTCATTTTCTTTGGACGAAAAAACCATTTTTCATTTTTCGAGTGCCCGAAAGGAGGTTTTTTGTGAAGGAACTACCAAATAATTGTTGCAAAATTGGACCAAATCATTTTTCTAAAATACTAGGACATATTTAATGCACAATTGACCAAATGGTTGGGTGTAAAAAGTTTTGATCCACCTCTCGTGAAAAAGACAAATTTCCGTCGATTCAGTTGGAAGCGGGTCAAATTTGAACTGCAGTTGCCTCATAGTTTGCTATTTATTTTTTCAAAAAATCATTTCTAGATACATAAGTATATATTTAATCAGAGAAACACCGAAAAAAAATCCAAGATTCAACAACTAGCTAGGAACGGTCATTCCTGCCGTTTTGACCGCATTTTGAAACGGGCATAAGAATTCAAAAAAAATCAAAAAATTGGGAAACCTTCGCATTGTGTCATTATATATGGCCAAGTTCCCAGGAAAAATAACAAACTTGTAATACGACAATTATTTTAAAAAAGTGTTCTCAGAAATGAGCTATCATCTCTGAAGATTCATGGCTTTCAAGCCAAATGATCAATCTTATGGCCACATTCATGGCATAGTTTATTCAAATGATCTCATATTGTGCACAAGGGTGCATATGGGAATGGCAAACAATGTTGCCTAAGGAAGTTTTCATTTTCTTTGGACGAAAAAACCATTTTTCATTTTCCGAGTGCCCGAAAGGAGGTTTTTTTGTGAAGGAACTACCAAATAATTGTTGCAAAATTGGACCAAATCAATTTTCTAAAATATTAGGACGTATTTAATGCACAGTTGACAAAATGGTTGGGTGTCAAAAATTTTGATCCACCTCTGGTGAAAAAGACAAATTCCCGTCGATTCAGTTGGAAGCGGGTCAAATTTGAACTGCAGCTGCCTCATAGTTTGCTATTTATTTTTTCCAAAAATCATTTCTAGTTATATAAGTACCTATTTAATCAGAAATACATGGTTTGATGGAGAGACATCGAGGTTTCGACGGTGGCCGAGGGCCCCAACTCTAGAGCGCGTAAGCTCGCATGCCCGCCGCGTGGTCACCGCGTGACCGTGGCATTGTCATGTGTTCTGGGCGGCCTAGGCATGTCTAGTAGTTTGGGAACTCCCCAGGTAGGTGCTAGGAAGAAAATCACAACATAAGATTCTCACGAGGAGACCGATCGATGCTTAAACATGAATAAGCAGCCAAGTGTTTGATTAGCGGTACGGGAAATGTACATGGCTAATTGCCGTGAGTTTTGGCTGAGGATGATCAGTTACTCAGAAGACCGTCTTCACAAATTTTCAGCTCAAAAGGAAGAGCCTAGGTGGTACTTGCTTTGCAAACCACCACACTGGACATAAATACGAATGTTGAAGCTCGGCTCAAAATAATGAATGGATTGAGCTGGCATTTGGTGGAGGATGGTTATTTGGGCATAGGAAAGCACTGTAGAAAATGGATACTATTTGGACATGCCAAAGTGGTACTTCCTTCACAAACTGTTGTTTTGAACAGAATAGGAAAATGAATATTTTTGAATTATTTTTGAACTAGGAAAGGAAGGTTTTTACATATTTGACGAAGATATGACCCAAAGAATTTATGAGATTTGTTTGGGAATTTTGGGAATGACAGAAATATAGGTTGCTTCACAACCTAGGGCAAAAACCGCCACATGGACATGACACATAGGCAAAACTGGTGAGATGGCGCCTAGTCATCGCAACCCACCACAATTTACAAGGCTATGACCATCTATATTGGTCGTTAACAACTAGAAATAAGGCAGCGGACTAGCGCTATTTGCTTTATGACCATTTCGTGTAAGGAAATTATGACCTTTCTGACCAAAATGGTCGCAATGGTTTAGGGTTTGGAGCCCCCCAGACAGCTTTTGACCAATTGGTCTAAAATGGTCATAAATTTATGACCATTTCTTCCAGGGTCACTGACAGAAGGTCATAAGTTGACATATTTCTTGTAGTGTGGAGGCTGGGGTAAAGTTATGCAGCTGGAGCCCGTAGAACTCCAGGAGCCCGCGGAGGAAAGGATGGATTGGAAATCCGAGTTCCCTCAGCAAATAAGGGATGAAGCATACCCGCTCCCCCTTGGATGGGTTTGGAGAACTCTCCGCTTGCTCCCCGCCATTATAAGTGGCTAGTCCAGCTCGGACGGGGACCATGTACGCAGGCGGGAGAAACCCCTTGGTCTGCAACTCTACTAGTCGGCTATGGGGGACAGAAAATTTCTCCCAATCACCTGGCCTAGCGCTACGGTAGCGAGAGGAGGAGCCGCGATGGCCGGCCATGGTGGTATGGATTTTTTTGGGTGCGCTCTGATGGATACTCGCTGGAGGAGATGGTGTGATTTGGATCTGAGGATCCTCGTCTCTTTAAATAGACAATTTACTCACATGGCCAGGGTGGCAAATGTAAAAATGCCTCGACTTCTCGCATTCACTCGACACATGGAGACAACCATTATTAAAGCACAGAAGCCGAGGAGTGCAACATTTATGGGAAGCCGGACACTGCTCGTTACAACGGAGCCCTGGAAAACTTGGAGAAGAACCCGCCTTGCAATGCCGAAGACAATCTGCGCCCCGGACTCATCGTCATTGAAGTCTGGTTTGGGGGCTACCGAGGGAGTCCTGGATTAAGGGGTCCTCGGACAGCCGGACTATATACTTTGGCCGGACTGTTGGACTATGAAGATACAAGATTGAAGACTTCGTCCCGTGTCCGGATGGGACTCTCCTTTGCGTGGAAGGCAAGCTTGACAATTCGGATATGTAGATCTCCTTCTCTGTAACCGACTCTGTGTAACCCTATCCCCCTCCGTGTATATATAAACCGGAGGATTTAGTCCGTAGGACAAAAAACAATCATAATCATAGGCTAGCTTCTAGGGTTTAGCCTCTACGATCTCGTGGTAGATCAACTCTTATAATACTCATATCATCAAGATCAATCAAGCAGGAAGTAGGGTATTACCTCCATCGAGAGGGCCCGAACCTGGGTAAAACATCATGTCCCTGCCTCTTGTTACCATTAGCCTTAGACGCACAGTTCGGGACCCGCTACCCGAGATCCGCCGGTTTTGATACCGACAGCCGGCGACGTCCACCATGACGTGGTTCTGGCGCTCCGGGTAGCCATGCACCATACTGGCACCGGAGAATGCGACTCTGCCTTGCCAACATCCGTCACTTCCTGCGTCTGCTGCCTAGAGCAGCGGACACGCTTGCCACATTTGCGTCAGAGGTCACCTCTGCCTCGGTGCGCCAACGAAGCGGCTGTGCTTCCACCGGCACGTCGGGACGCCAGACGGACCGGAGCGCCTTTGATGAGGCGGCAGTGAAACACCTCACAACGGATTCATGCGCCATTTGAGCGGATGTAGTGGATTCCCGGCAGAAGGATTCCAAGCGCTGCTGTAGGGCGACCTCCTCCTGGAAGCGGTGGAGCGCAAGGCGGACGGTCATCTCCTCAGGGACGTGTGCGATGAGCTCGGGCTAAACGGATCTGGAGATGTAGGACCCGGATTTGCTGCTCACCATGCTGTAGAAGGTAGGAGGTCGTCGAACGGGAACTTGTGGACGGTGGGAGTGGACTGGAGGGGAGCGGAGTGGAGTGGAATGCAGATAGGGTTTCGAGCGTAGTGCTGATAGGGTCCATTTTATGTGGGGTTGGGTGGGCCAGCGTGGGCCAGATCCGATGCGAGGGCGAGATCCACCGTCCCCCCTCCGCCTCCTCGTGCTACTGCTCCACGATCGGAGAGCACCACCACGTCCGCGCACACTCACCACCGCTCCATGACCGGCACGGCCACAGGCCACCGCCTACCGCCCACACACGGCCACGACTCTAGGACGTGCCTGGGACTGCAGGACGAGACCAAGAGGTCCCCACCCCACGGGTACCTGCCTCGCTGGCAACCATGGGAGCTGGGCTGGTTAGTGTGTTGGCGTCGTCCTCTCTCCGCTGGAGAAGACAACGCCGATGCTCTCAAGTTCGGCTTTGGAGGCTCCTCCGCTCCGGCCGCGGCGACCTCAGTCCTCTAGCGTTTGGTAGAGCACATGGTGTGCACCCGCTATGCATCGGTCGCTGGGCTGCTGCAAGGGTAATTTGTTTCCTCTGCTTCTCTACCCTTGCAACCTAGTTCATCCTCCTTGTTGAGTATAAGATTATTAGGAAGTATAGGATAGACTAGGATTTGGTCCTGCCTTGTCTTGTACTCCAAGTTGGTCTTCGTACTCCTATATATATGCCCACGAGGCTCAAGCAATAGAACGAATAACTATTCCACCAATCCCTCTCTCTCCCTTCTAACATGGTATCTATCGCAAGTCGATCCTAAACCCTAGCCGCCGCCCCCGGGGCGGTCGGCATCCATGACCGCAGACCGAGGGCCGCGCCGCCCGTACCTAGGGTTCGTCCGCCGGCCGTGTTGGCCGGCTGTCCTAGAGAGTCTTTTTTTTCTCGATCCTTTGATCCGGGTTTTCTCTCTCTCGTTGGTCGTTTTGATCGGCATCTACTTTTTGGTTTTCCGGTCTATGTGATCCGGTTTGCGTCGCCCACCGCTGTCGTCGACCCCGTGCGCCTCTACTCCAACACCGATGCGATTGGCCGGCTTCTTCACCGACCCGGCGGCCTCGCGCGTCGTCCGCGCGTCTGCCCGTCGGTCGCCCCGACTCGGCGGCCTCGCGCATCGTCCGCGCATCGGCCCGCCGGTCGCCCTGACCCGGTGGCCTCGCGTCATGCGGCGGCCCTTCACCGCCACCATTCGCGCGACGGCCCGCCTGTTGATCTACGCCAACCGTCACCGCCTTGCTCTGACCGGGACTCCTGCATCACCCCGACCCGGCGGCCTCGCGCCATGCTGCGGCCAATCATAGCCGCCCTGCTGCCCGCCGTCGTCGGCTTCATCTCAGACTCCGCCGCCAGCACGCCTCCACCGAGCGGCATCCCCGACCTCGCGCGCGATCGGATTGATCACTCGCCCGCCGCCGCGATCTGCCTCATCTACGCCGCACGATCGACCTGGCCCGTCGGTTACACACGCCTTCACAGGTCCCGTGAAGATCGTCCCCGAGTTCAGCGCGCCTCTCCACCGATCGAGCATCAGGTTGCCGCTGCGTCGCCCCGTCGGGCCGCAGCGCCGCCGCCACGTGGTTCTCCTCGCGGCTGCACCGATCCGCGTCACCGCTGCGTCGCCCCTTCGGGCCATAGTGCCGCGGCCCGCGGTCCACCGCCGCCCCAGGGCCGTCCGCTCCAGTCCGTCCCCGTGGCTGCACCGACCCTCGCGCCGCCGCTGCATCGCCCCGTCGGGCCGTAGCGAGCATGGCACGCGGTCCACGCCGCCGTCCCGAGGCCGTCCCCACGGTTGCACCGACTCGCGAACCGCCGTTGCGTCGCCCCTTCGGGCCGCAGTGTCGCGGCCCGCAGTCCCCGCCGCCACCCCGAGGTCTTCCCGCCGTCGCCTCGACCCGCCTGCCGCCGCTGCGTCGCCCCTTCGGGCCGTAGCGCAGCGGCCCGCGGTCCACTCCGCTGGCACCGCACGTCGACTTTCCGTGGTATGCGCCGCGCCTTCTCCCTTGGAGCGGGAACGCCACCGTCCGTGCCGGTCTTCGTCATGCTGTCAGGATTCTTCGCCTACTTCGAGCACCACCGCCGCACTCCTAACCTAGCCGCCGCCGCCGTCGTCAGGCCGCCGCCGTCGCTCTTCTTTGGCCGCCGCCGCCGCTACCTTCGTAGTCGCCGCCGCCGCTCGTCCACCCCCCTTCGTCTTCATCCAAGCACCAGCCCGTCGCCAGCAACGCCGTCATCTACCCCGACCACTTCGTCTACTCCGACCACCGTTGGTGACGTCGGCCCCGCGTCGATGGATGCCGCAATCATTGTCGAGTTCTTCTCTGCTGGCCCCTCCGACTTCTCCGACATGGCGTACAACTCGTGCAGGTCCCTCGTCTACGCATGCCCGGTGCTGGCAACACCGATGCATGCCTTCATCCATGACGTGTCCCCAGGCCTGGCAAGCCTGGTCGGCGCTTCGTCAACTTCGTCTTCGTCCGTCTACGCATGCCCGGTGCTGGCAACACCGGTGCGTGCCTTCGTCCATGATGTGTCCCCGGGCTTGGCAAATCCGCCGCGACGCGTCGTCAACAACATTTTCTTCTCGGCGCACCCCTACTTCGACACCATTGCGCCCATGCTAACTCGGCGCCCTCTTGCGCCCGCGGCTCCACGGCGACTTCCTCGACACCGGCCACCCCGACTCGACATCGACCACGGCATTCTTCGCACAGCTACCTCGACCACGGCTCCACCACACACGCTCTCGGCTACATCGACAAACGGCACAAAGGGCTACCGCCTGCTTGAGCAACCTCGTCGGTTTCCACTCCAGTCACGACTTCCGTGATGCATCGACCGTTACGACTATGGGGGGTGTCCGTCGGCTTGCCTTCGGATTCTTCTCCAGTCTCACCGTCTGCGTCGCTACCGTTGTGACTGCGGGGGGATGTTGAGTATAAGATTATTAGGAAGTATAGGATAGACTAGGATTTGGTCCTGCCTTGTCTTGTATTCCAAGTTGGTCTTTGTACTCCTATATATATGTCCACGAGGCTCAAGCAATACAACGAATAACTATTCCACCAATCCCTCTCTTTCCCTTCTAACACTCCTCCTCTCCCTACTAGTACTAGTATGTATGCACGCGCAATGCGCGTCTTAACATTGTGGGTTGACTTGGGCCAAAGAAAACACTACATGAAATGCTTTGAGAAATCCTAAAAAAATGATTCCAGACAAATGAAAATTGTGCGTGTACGGAAGCAGAAACGAAATGCCTATAATTTAAATAAGAAAGCTTCTCATGTTCATATACTCAATAACTATCGCATGCAAAGAATGTGTAGTATGCATTAAATTTGGGTACCTATTGCTATGTTTTAATGTACATTTGCTACAGCTTTCGATCCAAAAGTGCACACCAAGTCAGTGATGTCATATATGTGGGCGATGCACTGTTTTTCTTGCTACAGCTTTCCATCCAAAACTGCACTGGTTCAATCTGTTTAGTTTTATATATTTCTTCGTCTTACTTTTACCGCTTGTCAGACTTAGTAGTACTGAAGCAACCTACCTATCAACCACATGTACCGCTGCCCGAGTCTACTTTGTTGAAATAATTTGTGCTGCTCCGAGGAGATGCGAGGAGTGTGGAACCTGGTCTCTGGAAACTCAGTTAGCTCCAACCCGCTGCAGACATGCAGTGGGTTGATTCTAGAACGACCCAGATAGTTTTGACTCTATGCTACTTCATGGCTGCCTCTGGAACGATCAGATGACACTCACCGCTACTGTAGCTGCGAATCCAAGCACTTTTGGCCCTCGGATGGACCCAATGAACGGCCGGATATGCATTGCAATGACTGAATTCAAACTGATACACTATATAGTAGTATAGACATGTGTGGTAAATTGCAACTTAGATATGGATTTGCGGTGGTCATTTCTTTTAGTCTGCATGTTTTAGTAGATACTCCCTCTGTAAAGTAATACTATCAGTGTTTATATATAACTAAAGTAGTGTAGTGATCTAAACGCTCTTATATTTCTTTACGGAGGGAGTAGAAGAGTAATATAATGGCTTTCACAGACCTTGGTTCACATATGGAGTGAGAAGAATGAAGTCCATGTATCGTTAGATCTGGATTTAGCTAGTGTCTGACAGCTGGTCTACTCGCGCTGTAGGTTGATGAGTATTGTAAGCTGTACAAGGGCGACATCCACATCAGCAATGCAACGGCAATTCAACTGACGAATCACGCGAGGAACTTATGGAAGAGCGCGAGGGGGACTGTCATCCGCATCGAGCTTCTTGTGTTGCTCGCCTTGTCTTTCTTCCTGATCCTCACCGCCTTTGGGTCGTACCGTCGCCGGAGCAAGCACTGGCTCATCCAAAAGGGAGTCTTTGGCGCGTATATCTTGTCCCCTACACCGGTCACCGGTAGCCTACATTCTGGGCTCAATGCAGTCCTCCCCAGTGAAGAGCAGCATGTACACTCTTTGGGCCATATCGCTCTTCCTCCTTCATGGTTGCCCCGACTCTATCACAGCTTACAGTCTCGGTGACAACTATCAAGTCAGTAGACTCAGTTACCAAGCCATCCTCTACAATCTATATGGGGGGTTTCTTATACTCACCGACCCAAACCTTGCACGAGTCAATTCATGGAGGACTCTGCTAGTTTATTATCTATTTGCCCTCTCTATTTTAAGATTTATGCAGAGAATATCAGCATGTCTGCTGTTGATTAGCTCATCAAACTTGACCAAGATGGTCGCTGATTACATGTGTACTGAGCACAACAGGGGAAATCTGTGTGACTCTGACCCGACCACCACCACCATGGAAGGTTGCCACTACCTGGTTGATTGGCCCCTCAGCAAATTCGAGCTGGATGAGGAGATATATATATAACACATAACAGCAGATCATAATGAAGCCATCCTTGACATAAAGAAGATATGGTCGTGCAGCTCCATAGGCCCAGAGCTGAAGGATGATTGCCTTTCCTTCTCTCTATTCCATCTGCTGAGAAGGCGTTGTTTTGAGTTTGCCTGCGGTGAGTCTAAGACGAGATCACATGATTTTGTCTTCAAGGGGCTGCTATCGGGGAATGACTACAAGAGGGTTTTCAAGGTGATTGAGGTCGAGTTGGCATTCATGTATGATTTCTCTTTTACCAAGTATGCTGTTCTCTATTATAGATCTACGGCTGCGACAACCTGGTCATTGGTTACAGCCACCAGCATTGCTCTTACAATATACATGGTGGCCACTCGTGTGGACAAGTATAGCTGTGCTCGGTCTCAGGATCTCTCTTATGTCATCAACACCAAGGTTGACGTGATGATCACCTTACTCATACTTGCATCTGCTGTTCTGCTTGAACTGGTGCAGGTACTGGTTTTCTGGACAAGTGTTTGGGGCAGAGTGTCATTTGTTTGTCAGCATATCAGGGGAAGCGGTTGCTTGACGGGATTAAAAGAGCTTCTTGCTGTAGAAGTGCATGCTCTAGCCAATGCAACCAAAAAACCGATCTTATGGAAGAGACTAGGCAGCACATTATACGTCAACACTCCCCCTCACGTGTGGCTCCCTCAGGCCTAAACGTGAACCGAAAGTGGGCTGCAATTTAATTGTGCCAGCCGGGTCTTGAACTCAAGACCTCTTGGCTCTGATACCATGTAGAAGTGCATGCTCTAGCCAATGCAACCAAAAGACCGATCTTATGGAAGAGACTAGGCAGCACATTATACGTCAACACTCCCCCTCATGTATGGCTCCCTCAGGCCTAAACGTGAACCGAAAGTGGGCTGCAATTTAATTGTGCCAGCCGGGTCTTGAACTCAAGACCTCTTGGCTCTGATACCATGTAGAAGTGCATGCTCTAGCCAATGCAATCAAAAGACCGATCTTATGGAAGAGACTAGGCAGCACATTATACGTCAACACTCCCCCTCACGTGTGGCTCCCTCAGGCCTAAACGTGAACCGAAAGTGGGCTGCAATTTAATTGTGCCAGCTGGGTCTTGAACTCAAGACCTCTTGGCTCTGATACCATGTAGAAGTGCATGCTCTAGCCAATGCAATCAAAAGACCGATCTTATGGAAGAGACTAGACAGCACATTATACGTCAACACTTGCCAGGATTGGCACCTATTTTGAGTCAAACAAACATTACTGGCAGCACGAGCTTGGACAGTACTTGCTACTTGAATCGGTCAGCTACTGTTGCAATCCATCAGAGAGTGAGCTTAAACCGCTCGGCAGGGTCAACACTCTTTTGGAGCAAATGGCCGGATACTTGCAGCTTTTCGCATTCGCGCGCAACAAGTCTGAGCCATAGTGTATTGAAGATACGCAGCAAACTTGGAAAACCCATCAAGTTGCCTGACCAAGTAAAGGAGGCACTCGTAGGGTCCCTTGTAGACACTCAAGGTAGACTAACGAAAGGGAAATCATCGTTGGTGTCCAATGGAGCAGAGGCACTCTCGTGGGCTTGTGAATGGGACGTGCACCCAGGCACAAGCTGCGTTATTTTGAGTTGGCACATTGCCACATGTTACTGTGAGTTGGCGGCAGCATCGCTCCGATCGGAGTCGGAGTCGGGGTCGGAGGAGCACAAGTAGAGTCAAAGGATTTCCAAGTCGCCACAAAACTCTCCAAGTACTGTGCATACCTTGTGGTCTCCGAACCACGTTTACTTCCTGGCCACCCCTCCGACACAGAGCAGGTGTTTGATGCATCTGCGGCGGAGGCCATAACATACCTGCAAAGCATGACCAACAAGTACGAGGCCATGAAAAGCTGGGAAATGCCGCCGGCAACAATCTTCGGGAGAGGCGTGGCGCTGGGGAAGCAGCTGGAGGGGATGCCAGAGGGCACCCGCTGGAAGGTGATGGCTGATTTCTGGGCCGAGATGTTGCTCTACGCCGCACCATCGGATAATGTCGATGGGCACATCCAGAGGCTCGCAAATGGCGGGGAGTTCATCTCCCACCTGTGGACTTTGCTCTATCATGCTGGCATCCTTAGTACTAGGGAAGACGAGCATCAAGTTGGAGCCGTGTAATTAGTGTCTTTTCATATAATAATGGTATGTGCTGTGTATCTTCTTTCTACTTGGCCTGCCCAATGCTGAGTAAGTAAGAGTTAGCATGACACATTGCCTTATGTATTGCCTTACTGTGGCTAGTGCCCGTGACGTGTTATTATTTATCTAAGTTTGAAAAAAAACCATTAAAGTCTTATATAACTATTTGGTGATTGATTAATTTATAAGACTAGGAACACATATAACATGGAGCTAGGCTGACAGGCAATTAGTGTAATTTGTTTACTTTCATATTTGCCTCTTTATTGAGGGGCACCCAGAAGTTATTTGTTGTGTAACCATGAACATCAGATGATTTTAGGACGAAGAAAGAAGCTCCGATTTACTCACCAATTCTTTAATTTTGTTGTTCTGATGAATTGTTCAGCTTCGGATGCACCGTCGATTTACTCACCAATTCTTTAATTTTGTTGTGCTGATGAATTGTTCAAGCAGCTTCATGTGCTGGGCTAGAAAGCCGACATCCGCCACTGCACAACCTTACCCTCTGCGTCAAGCCATCGCCCATAGATTGCATCTCACGGTCAAAGGCAACCACCAGATCAGAAGGGAGAAATCCTCGCGAAGATCTTTCGGTGGCCATCGCAATCCGTAGAGAGGCGCCACACCAAGCCAGAGTGATCAGTGTGGACCAACATATACTGTGCAGCACGTCATCATCATCATTGATTGCCACCTCGCCGAAGAGAGTTCTGTCCAAGCCATCGACCTAGGGGCCGACATGATCGGATCTGAAGCATGGAAAGCAGAATTGTCCAGCAGCCAAGAACCACGGTGCCGCATCACGCATGGCACCAACACCCATAGTCCCATGGCCTAACTCCACCGAGACGTGGTCAGACTTAATGCCAAGTAGCAGCCCAGCCGCCACAAAAGCAAACAGATCTGGATGATGCATGCAGCCATTTTAATAATTATTCACAAAGAGGTAATACATCAATAAGCCAGAAGCCACCACAATATCTTTTTTCTACCATGTGGAGACTTACTACACTGGTATACTCCAACCAACATGTTATATATGGTCCAAGTTGAGGCACAAAAGAAACCCATCGGCTCGATATTGAGTTGTGGAGGCCCAGTAGAAGCCTGAGGCGCCCTTCCGGCTGAAGATCCGCGACAGCATCTCTCTTCCTGTGAATGGAATAGAGGAAGGAACACTAGTAGAACAAGGCCCATCTGTCCCGGTACCAGATGCCCATTTGTCCCGGTACTGGAATCGGGACTAAAGGGTCGGTACTAAAGCCCATGACCTTTAGTCCCGGTTCGCTCACGAACCGGGACAGATGGGGCTCCACGTGGCCGCTGCGGCTTGCCCAGGTAGGAGGGCCTTTAGTCCCGGTTGGTAACACCAACCGGGACCAAAAGGCATCCACGCTTCAGCGGTTCAGAGGCTGGGTTTTTTGTCTTTTTAGGGGGAGGGGGTTGCGGGTTTTGGAGGGTTAATTTAATTAGGGGTTTCATATATTGTGTTAGCTAGCTAATAGAAAGAAGTGACCTCTCTTATCTTCGTGTTTGGTCGACGCTACGTACTATACGTATAGAGAACTCGACACGCTAGCTAGTAAGAAAATGAAGGAAACCATTAAGTACAGAAGATCGTCATGAACATATACAGAGAGAAGTGATCGACCTCTCCTTCTTTGAGAGATTGGTCGAACAACAAGTTTTCGTATATCTATCGATGCTACTAGCTACATATATACAATATAATTTCTATTACAATCCTTAAAATCTTAAATCAAGTGTCACATGGTATTCTCCGACTTTATTGATGACGTGGTCAAGAAAGAATCCCGCTAATTCCTCTTGAATTGCTTTTATGCGATCATGTGGTAGAAGTTCACACCGCATCTGCCAGATCTAAATCGAAGAAGAGGGTCACTACATGTGTATGAATGAAACTCAACACAAATGATGGTAATAAAATATAATTGTGAATATTTTTGCTTATGCACTTGATATTGTTTTTTTAGTGTAGCCCCGCTTATTCTTGGTTGTCTTGTTGTAGATGAACTCGCAAACGTAGTATCCACAGAAATTATTTCCTTGTTCCTGCCACAAGCAATTTACGAGAAATAGAGATCAATCAAACTGATAAGAAAGCATGCTAAATGGTAGCTACAATCAACGAGAGATGCGCGGAATTAGGTAGTAGTACTTACTTTCAGTTGTTTAAATGTCAGCTCGGTCGGCAGTCCCGGAGAAATTGCGGTGAACTCTTTCCAAACTCTGCCAGACAAAGAAAAAAATTATTTGATATCAGGAAATGAACAAAGTTGCCGATATGGTGCGATAATGATCGATTGAACTTACTTCTGGATCATTCCAGTCATCTGCGCATAGTCCTTGGGATCTTTTCATCTCGAGTCTAAGACGCTTACTTCTCCCTTCTCAAGCTTAATCACTAGGAGAATAAAGTGGAAGCTGCACATGCATGCACAACTCATCAGTTACATGACTATAACCTCGAGTAATAAGGGAAACCGAATATGCACAAGACAGTAACACTCACTTGAAGTTGTAAGGAAAGAGTATTTTATCTTTGGTTTGATTTTTGAGAAACGATTTGAGCAAGTTGTCCTCTGTTTTTGCGACATTCTTTTGAACTGTCGATTCATGTATGACATTTGGGTTAATGTGGGGACCGATTCTCCGGGCATTAATTTCCAGAAAATGGCCCTTGTGCTCACCAGCCCCAGGATAACTGTTAGCTGATAAGGCACCAACTTGATACAGAATTTCCAAGCAAGATACAAAATATGTAGTACAAGACCATTCTGGCCTGTGAGTATAACAAATGGTTTCTAATGATTGATGGCGGAAGCGGTTTGTGGATCATCAGTGTCTATGAAACTCCAATTCCCACAGGAACAGCTGACCAGTTTAACTCCTATCTTCGCGAGGCTGCTATCCCATTGCTTAGGTTCCGGGACTGTCGCCACGGTCGCTCCTCTCTGCGCAAGAAAAATCTGGCCAAGACAATAGCCAGGGACAAGCCAGTGAGTACTTTGAATGTACTCACAAACATTATGAACATAGATATAATATAACAATGATGTGCTGAAAATATTTTATGCTCATGACGTCAGTCGCAAAAGATAAATAAAACTCTGATGCGTACAAGCATGTTAATTATGAATATGCAATAACATAGCAATATTAACATTTTGAAATAAATAACAAACATGCCACAGTCGGGCGTCCTAGTGACACCACATAAAGGGCTTTAAAAGAAATGCCACAGTCAGGCGTCTTAGCGACACCACATAAAGGGCTTTAAAAGAAATGCCACAGTCGGGCGTCTGAGCGACACCACATAAAGGGCTTTAAAAGAAATGCCACAGTCGAGCGTCTTAGCGACACCACATAAAGGGCTTTAAAAGAAATGCCACAGTCGGGCGTCTGAGGGCACCACATCAAGGGCTTTAAAAGAAATGCCACAGTCGGGCGTCTTAGCGACACCACATAAAGGGCTTTAAAAGAAATGCCACAGTCGGGCGTCTGAGCGACACCACATAAAGGGCTTTAAAAGATATCATAGTGAATATCCAGGAGGTAGAACCATCCCAGGGATATTCGATAATACCAATAATATCACGGGTTAGTCCAACAAAAATAATAATCATAAATTTATCACAAGTCACAAGTTGTGATTCCAATTCTGGTTTAACAGTTTCACCTCCGAAGACCGACACTAAGACCGACACTTGACCCATCCCAGACTGTAGTCCTTAACCATGGACACAACTATTCGAATAGGTTTAATCTCTTCAGAGGGTGTACTCTTTACCCACGAGTGACGGATTCCTTTAGTCCATCAAGACTAATTCTGTCCATGGTCTTTTAGTTGCAAACACACCTAACTTGGATACGCCAGCTTAACTCACATGTGTCTGGAATCACCCACGACACCTGTCAAGCAAAACTCTAAGTGGGGAGGCTACAACCTCGACGTAACATGGGATCAAAAATTTATACCGCGCGCAAACTGGGGAGCTACCCCTTCGGCTACAATCGAAACATCCATGCTCCCGGACCCGGTGGCATGACTACCAGATGCTTCCAGTACCTTCCACCATGGCCTCTCTATACGGTGTGTGCTAGGAAAGGGGTTGACAACTTACTGAACCTTACCCTACTTATAGTAGAGACAAGTGGCAGTACGTAGCAAGTATGGGGGTTACTGGCACAAGACTCGATCTATGGTCGACTCGGGAGGTTCAAATATTTCCTGCAAGATTAGCATAACAATACATATACTTCAACCAACAGATAGAAACATCACGCGACATACCCCCTCATGCCATAACGGACACGACCGTCTCGACGGAGGACTAGGACAAGAGCGTGTCTACCCAAGACAGAGGCCTTCCCGGCTTCCCTCCGGTATGCATGAAAGGCATATGACGTGATTTCCATCACAACCATATCAACTCCATCAGCATAAAAATCATTAATATGCACTCATGAGTAGGATCACATCCTCACATAAAATGACGCATGCTCGTATCGAGGTGGTGGTGTCACCGAGTCAAACAACACACACAAAAATTACACCAGGGTTCAGAATGCTTGCCTTCAGGTCATGGGAAAGCAGGGTGCATTCCAAAACATCTTGAAATCTTCAAAAATCCTATTTGAAAGAATATATATGAATTAACACACAAAATCAAAACAGCACAAAAAATGTTTTGAATTTTTTCAAATAAATCTTAAAATAAACTAGACAATATTTGAGAGAGGTAGGAAAAATAATTAATTTATTTGGAGTTGTATTTAATAAGATACAGCTGGTCAAAGTTTGGTCAAAAATCTGTTATTTAAATAAAAACAGAAAAGAAAACGTTTCGAATATGCACGTACATGTCGAAGGCGTATTTTGGAAATGCGCTTCGACTTAACCCATGTGGACTGGGGCGGGGTCACTGACAGTCCATCCCTCCCTCCTCTTCCTTCGCCCGAACGGAGGCGAGGCGACGGTGATCAACGCCGGCGAAAGGCTGCTCCCCGCGGGCTCCAGAGAGTTGAGATGGATCCGCAAGACCGGGGAGGTCCTCCCGGTGGTCGTTGGGTCGGTGGGGGTGGAGGGAGTCACCGACGGTGAGCTTCGCGGCGGAGGAGGCCTCGGGAGCAAAGTGGTTTTGGGGCTGCGGTGGTTCCCGATCGAATTCGAGTAGGGGGAAGGGTTCACGGGAGGAAGAGAAGGCTCCGGGTGGAGAGAGTGGAGATGGGGAGGTCTTAGTAGTGCCGGAATGGCCGGGGCGGTGGCGGCGGCAGGAGTTGCCGGAGACAGGGAAGAAAACCTCCCCGGGTCGATTGCGAGCTAGGGGAGCGCCATTGGGGTGGTCTGAGGTTTTCTGTGTGCGGGAACGGGCTCGGGGCTTCCTTAAATAGGCGAGTCGAGGCGGTTCAGCGACGGCCGTGGATAAGGGCGCCGACGACCGTCTTCTGTAGCTGCAGGGCATCGTGGCGAGGCTGGGGATGGCGGCAGGAGCTAGCGGACGAGCGGCTACTGCTCCAAGGGTGAGCTGGCGAGCGGAGGTGGCTTGGGCGGCGCTGGCCAGCGCAGGAGCTGTCGGGCGGCAGTGGCGGCTAGCTGCTGGCCTGCCGGAGATGTGGCGAGGGCTGCGGGGCTCGTGGGGGTGCAGAAGGGGACACTGCGTGCTGGCTGCGGTCGGTCACGGACCGGAGTGAGTGCGGGGCGGGACGCGGCGGCTCGGGCGCACGTGCGTGCCAAACGCACGCTCTGGGCGCGCCCAAAGCATTACCGGGACGTGCTCGATGAAATGCCAGGGCAGCCTGGAGGTCGTGGTTGAGGCTGGCAAGAACCAGGGCTAGTCTAGGGTTAGCAAGGGAATCAAGGGACATGGTGGATAGGTCAGGGGCTCAAGTTCACAATGTAAACTTGAAATCATGCCAAATCTGGCTATGCACTCAGGGTGTTTGACAAAATGCCAAAGGCACCTAGGCAGTTCTTGGAGTGGCCAAATCTCCCAGAGTGGGGTCTCTATGGATGTATGAGAGGGTGGTGAAGTTAGTTTGCCAAAAGGAGAAACTTGCTAGTGCAAGTTTTGCAAAACTACAATTCTGGACAGGGAGAAAATGGCATCATTACATGGACCAAAAGTGTTCCAGAGAGTGCATGCTCCTGGACTTAGGGGTTTTGCAGGGTTGACTACAAGCATGAGAAAGCACAAGGTCACTTGAGCAAGAAAGAATGGGGTTGCAGTACAAAAGACAAGTCTGGTCCAGAATGAAGAAGAGGTTGATTCACTCAATTTTTTCAAAGAAGAACACTATGTTTTTGCATAAAGTTGGATGGCATGCTACCACTGACATCCCATAATTTTGGTGGAGGCTCTAGAGGAATATTTAATTAGGCTATAGTGCAAAAGTGTCCACTGGACCAAATTTGAAAAACAGGTGTAGAACTCAAAATATGAAATGAAATAAATATATAATTGCACAAAAGTGATTTAGAGACATCACATGACATCTCCAAATTTTGGTTGGATTTTTAGATAAATTTAACAACTGGTTGTAGTTCAAAAAGAGCTCCAAAACTTAAAGAAAGTCATTTTAATGAATAAAGCTCATGGTGAAATAATTTAATAAATAATTCTACTGATTAGGAAAAGTTATATAGGGAGCATAGAAGTCCAATATATTTTGGAAAGCTCCACTTGGGAAAAACTCCTTAATATTAAAAGAAAGGTTCTGAAATCAACAGAAATATTCTTGCAGGCAAAATTTTAAACTCTTGGCAAAATTTTAATAACTAAAACCTGGTTAAATTTTTGGGGTCTTACAATTACTAACCCCCTTAAGAAAATTCTCGTCCTTGAGATTTGCTAAGGGTTGTAAAACAAAATACTTTTACCTGGTCAAAAGATCATTCTACTAAAGTGGTAAAAAGTGGCTACGGTGAGAGGGCAATAAGTGGTGAGTAACTACAGTGTGGTATACTGGCGTTGTGTGGAGAAGTTCCACGCTTAGGAAAAACGAGCAATTTCTACGCTGGACGCAGTGAATTTAGAATAAATTCTAAATTCCACAATACGCTGGTCGTACCCGAGAGCATAGTGCTCCCTTTGGCTGACAGGTGGGACCAGGGCCCACTGGCAGTCTCTCCTTCTTCCTCTGGCTCTCTCTTCTTCCTCTCTCCCGCGCACTTTCCTGGCTTTCTCCACCGGCGACGTTTAGCGCGTAGGGCATCTAGGCCGTACTGCGGTAGTGCGCGGCGCGCTTGCTGCCGGTGCAGTGTGCACTCACCTCGCGGGCCAGTGCGCTGTCGGCACTGCTCACGGATTCGCCTCCGAACACCCGCGATCGGGCGACGAGCGGCATTGGTGGACTTCGCCCACCGTACACCGATCTCGAGCTATAAAACGACCGCGGTGCTCCTTCCTCATCTTCGCACTTGGCCTCGTTACTCCTCCTCCTTCTCCTCCATTACTGCTTACCGGAGCTCGAGACGAGGCTCCAATGGCGGAGACTGTGCCGGACTGGTACGTGATCCTGGTGTGTGGAGGGCTGGCGGCAGTGCTGGGGCTCTCTGTGCTCCTGTGCGCGATGATCTTTGATGATCGCCGTGATGCTGTCGCTCGGGTGCTGGCTCTCCGCGGTGGCGGTGATCACAGGGATTAGGCCTAATTCCGGTTATTCACCGTTATCGGCGTGCCAGAGGTGATTATTATCCGGATGATTATCCGCTAATCTCTCCCTTGGAGGCATGTGGAGTACTTAGAGGGGTGGTTGGTGAGATGCAACATGGTTGCGTGTATTTGCAAGCAGTGTAAGAGTCCGAGTGGTTGTGGGTCTGCTGCCGTGGTGCTGCGTGAATAAAAATAATCCATGCCGTGAGAGGATAAATGATGCAGCAACTCAGGGAAAAGAAATCTCATTCCAGGATTTTCGCAGTTACACAGGTTACTCACGAAGAAAACCACTCATATAAGTAGAAACTAAATATTCGACTCGCCACACAAATTCGAGGTACCATGCATAAGTTACAACGTAATAATAAATGCTGAAATAACACACACAGCAGTGACGTGTAAAATGAGAATGGTAACCGGACAGGGTCTCGAGAAAAAGTCTCTGGCAATGGAATACACTCCTCTTCTATCGGAGGAAGTGGATTGATCAGTCGATGTATGTATCTCTCCGGGTCGGTCCTCAGTGGTCTGCCGATGGCAATCTGAGGATTCAAATTAGCGAGACTCTGGAGATAATCCATCACTCGCTGGTTCAGATGCTCTTGAGCGATGATGTATTGGATAAGGTTGGCTAGCACTGGGTCTCTCTCAATCTGCCCACCGGGAAAAGATGTTACCCCTCCGGGCGTTGCACGGCTCGGAAAGTAATAATATCCTCGTTCGTGGGCATAGGGTACTGCGGATCGAAGACGAGCAATCGCTTCGTTCGCGGCAACTTCTATGGCCAAGCGTGGGGTCGGCATAGATTTCCCCACGAAGGAAACTTCCGTTGGATCTTGGTTGGAGTCTACGGGAGGGATGTGTACTGCTGCCCAATATTCCGAGGTGGAAGAGGTGATTCTCGGTTTGAACAGCTCGTACTGGGGTGGCTGGGTAGAACCCATGGTACTGCAGGTAAAGTCCCACAATATTTTGACAAAGCTACCTGGGGTTGCATCTGGGGTTCTCCGATAAATACTAGGGCTCGGCATGGCAAGAAATGGTTGTGAGAGTGGTGCACGAGGTGAGGGTTGCTGGGTAAGGTCACAAGGTGGCCTTTCTTATATAGCATCTGGGTTGGTTTATTTACCGTGGTGAAAGGTAATAAATATGCCAGATCACCTCCAAAGGTCGGGGTCAGTGTCAGAGATACACATATCTCATAAAGAGATGTGTTACTGTGGGTGTCGTCGGGGTTGGTTTTGGTAGTTGTGCCCGGAAAATGTGCAACTATGCGCTGACAAAATACGCAAGGCTACTATTAAAACAGAGGCACAACGATAGGTTGCGCTTATATACAAGGTCGCACGATTACAAGCGAGGATACACTGAGACTCGGTACTACTCGTATGACTTAGTCTACCTCATTTATGTCTAAACGGGCGTGCCTGGTGGATGTCGAGGCTTCTCCACGTGTCTCACTGTCGGGATTAGTCGGAGATGGTGGGGGAACTGCAGGGTTGGGGTAGCGATGATGACCATCGCGGGGATTGTTGGCCACAATTCCGTTGGAGTGTGCTCCCAAAAGGTGACGAAGCACTTCTGGGGTCATCAGAGTACCTTGGCCGCTGGCTGGGGCTGACCTCAGGGCCTCGATCGGGTGTCCGAACAGCACGACTGGGTTGTCGGCGTCGGGCTCGGTTTCCCTGCTTGTCGGGGCTCTGCGAACCAGCTCTCCTCGAGCTGCGATCAGATCAATGGTGATCTGGTCGAACAATGCCTCTAGTGCACTTACATAGCACACCAGGTGCAACAATGCGGGATCCGTCTCGTGATCTCCGTTGGCAACTTGGGGTGGTCTACTATACCCTTCACGCCTGGGGTAGTAGTAGAATGAGCGACAGTTAACTCTGGGCGACAACTGCCGGAGTTGAACTATAGCCTCTCGAGCAGCTAGCTGGATGGCTTGTGGCTCGAAGGAAGTTGTTCTTCCAGTGAACCTGTAGGGGCGTTCTGGCGACAGACCCCTACCGTAGATGTGCACAGTGGCCCAGAATTGGCGGTCCTCACCGCTCATGGGACCTTGGTACACAACATATTCTGGGGGCTCTTCTAACGCATAGGCACGACGGGTGAGGTTTGCGAGTATGGTCACGAAACCTCCAAGGTTGGTTGCTGTGGTCTCATTGTGCACTATGGGACCAGGCATTGTGGCTAGGTTGGGAAAGAGGCTGTGCTGTGCTGGGTTGAGGCTAGCGTGCCCTTTTATAGAAAAGGGGACGGAGTCTTCCTTCGCACGCTTGCGAATGAGACATTTTTGCCATTGGTCACTGGTGTGTGATCGACAGGTTAGGCTGATAGGTTGGGCACCGACTGCCAAAAGTGTCGGGATCACAGTGTGGCTATCTTGCACGGGAAGCTTGGTTGGGGTTTTGGTTAGGATCTGGTGGGTTGGTTTGCCTAAGTTTTTCGACCTGGCTAAGATAGGATTAGCCAATGGTCAGCCTGGCTCTGGTACCAAGTTTGTGGGGACCGATTCTCCGGGCATTAATTTCCAGAAAATGGCCCTTATGCTCACTAGCCCCAGGATAACTGTTAGCTGATGAGGCACCAACTTGATACAGAATTTCCAAGCAAGATACAAAATATGTAGTACAAGACCATTCTGGCCTGTGAGTACAACAAATGATTTCTAATGATTGATGGCGGAAGCGGTTTGTGGATCATCGGTGTCCATGGAACTCCAATTCCCACAGGAACAGCTGATCAGGTTAACTCCTATCTTCGCGAGGCTGCTATCCCATTGCTTAGGTTCCGGGACTGTCGCCACGGTCGCTCCTCTCCGCGCAAGAAAAATCTGGCCAAGACAATAGCCAGGGACAAGCCAGTGAGTACTTTGAATGTACTCGCAAACATTATGAACACAGGTATAATATAACAATGATGTGCTGAAAATATTTTATGCTCATGACGCCAGTCACAAAAGATAAATAAAACGCTGATGCGTGCAAGCTTGTTATTTATGAATATGCAATAACATAGTAGTATTAAAATTACGAAAATAAATAACAAGCATGCCATAGTCGGGCGTCTTAGCGACACCGCATAAAGGGCTTTAAAAGAAATGCCACAGTCGGGCGTCTTAGCGACACCACATAAAGGGCTTTAAAAGAAATGCCACAGTCGGGCGTCTTAGCGACACCATAAAAAGGGCTTTAAAAGAAATACCACAGTCGGGCGTCTTAGCGACACCACATAAAGGGCTTTAAAAGAAATG